>NC_090728.1:146592781-146597781 GCF_036898095.1 Palaemon carinicauda
ACCTGCGGGTGTACTGTCAGGATCCGCTCTGCGAATAAAATATGTGATTTTCGCTCTGAGTTGATTCAGAGATAAATTTGAGCCTGATGTTTCTCCCCTGAATAGTTGACCACCCTTGAAGTCTGAAGTTCTACGAAGATAGACCTTTAGGCATTCTACTGGACATAGAGATGCATCTTCTTTCAGAGGGCAGATTCTCCAGGGACCCCACCTGTTGGTGGGTAACTCATTCTTGGCGAGAAACGTAGGATCCGGAAACAGGTTCAGATCCCCCTCATCCAGGAACTGAACACGACCTGCCTCTCTCGAGAGGGCTACGATCTCACTAACCCTGGCCCCGGACGCGAGTGCAAATAGGAAAATAACTTTTTGCGTCAAATCCTTTAACGCACATTCTTCGTTGCTCAACAGGGAGGCGAAATGAAGAACTTTGTCTAAAGACCATGTGATGGGCTTTGGAGGTGCTGAAGGTCTGAGCCTAGCGCAGACTTTCGGAACTTTATTAAAGATCTCGTTACCTAGGTCGATCTGGAAGGCAAATAAAATGGGTCTCATCAAAGCAGATTTACACACTGAAATCGTGTTAGCTGCCAACCCTTGGCCATGGAGGTGGATGAAGAAAGATAAGCAGAAGTCTGTTGAGATCTCCTGCGGATTCTTTGCCTTTACAAAGGCCACCCATTTTCTCCAAGATGACTCATATTGCCTTCTAGTCGATTTGCACTTATATTCCTCTAGGAAGTCTATGCTGGCTTTCGAAATCCCGAAACGCTTTCTCACCGCGAGGGCGAGAAAATCATGAGCTGCAGGGTCCGGGTTTTCTGTAATGAAGCGCAGACAGTTGACTTCTGGACTCGCTGGGTCAGAACTGGATGTGGTAGCGGCACAAACTTCAGCTGTAGTTCCAACGCCAAGGGGAACCACATACTGTTCGGCCACTTGTGGGCCACTATTGCCGCTACCACCTTGAAGGATCTCAGTTTGTTGAGGACCCTCAACAGAAGGTTGTGAGGAGGGAACAGATAAATCCTGGACCATCTGTTCCAGTCGAGGGACATCGCGTCCACTGCTTCCGCTAAGGGGTCCTCGTACGGGGACACGTACAGGGGAAACTTCTTGTTGTCTTTCGTCGCAAAGAGGTCTATCTGCAGTTCTGGGACTTGATTCAAAATGAAGGAGAATGATCCTGCGTCTAAGTACCATTCCAACTCTATCGGTGTGAACCTGGATAGAGCGTCCGCTGTCACGTTGCGGACTCCTTGAAGGTGAACTGCCGACAGGTACCACTTCTTCTTTTCCGCCAATCGGAAAATGGCTAACATCACCTGGTTGAGAGGTGGTGACCTCGACCCTTGTCGATTCAAGCATCTCACAACCACCTCGCTGTCCATCACCAATCTTATGTGGATCGAGTGACGCGGGGAGACTTTCTTTAAGGTAAGGAGCACTGCCATAGCTTCTAGAAAGTTTATATGAAAGGTCCTGAATAGCTTGGACCAAGTCCCCTGGACTTTTTTCCGATGAGAGTGACCTCCCCATCCCTCCTTTGAGGCGTCTGAGTGAATCGTCATCGACGGGGGAGGTGGCTGAAGAAGAACCGACTTCTTTAGATGTCTGGCTTGGGACCAAGGCCTGAGAAGAGTACGTAGCCGAGGCGGCACTGGTCTTCTCAGATCTCTTTGCGCGTTTGATGCATACCTTCTTCAAACTCCGGTTGCATCCTTTAGCTGTGCTCTTAGCACTGGGTCTGTCACTGAAGCAAACTGGAGAGAGCCTAGTACCCTCTCCTGTTCGCGTCTTGATATCCTTTCGGAATCTAGAAGTCTCTTGACAGAGCCCGCTATCTCCTTCCTTTTCTTCGTCGGGATGGAGAAACTGTGTGACAAAAGGTCCCAGTGGATTCCCAGCCACTGGAACTTTTGGGATGGAGAAAGTCGAGACTTTTTTCTGTTGATCTTGAAGCCTAGGTACTCTAGGAACTGGATCACCTGACTGGAAGCTTGCAAGCATTCGGTCTCGGATGCTGCCCACACCAGCCAGTCGTCCAGGTAGGCTACTACCTGAATTCCCTTTAGGCGTAATTGTTTGAGAGCTGCGCTCGCAAGCTTCGTGAAAATCCTTGGGGCTATGTTTAGCCCGAATGGCATGGCTCTGAAGGCGTATAGTCTCCGTTGTAGCCTGAACCCTAGGTAGGGGGAGAGTCGACGGCTGATTGGAATGTGCCAATAGGCGTCTGACAAGTCTATAGAGACTGAGTATGCCCTCTTGGGCAGTAAGGTCCTTAGGTGTTGCAGTGTTAGCATCTTGAATTTGCAATTCACTATGAACTTGTTGAGTGGCGACAAGTCCAGAATGACTCTGAGCTTTTCTGAGTCTTTCTTGGGAACACAAAACAGCCTCCCTTGGAATTTGATGGACTTCACCTTTCGGATCACCTTTTTCTCCAACAGTTCTTGAACGTACTCCTCCAGCACGGGGGTGGAGTGTTGGAAAAACCGAAGGCACGGGGGTGGAGTGCTGTACCAGCTCCAGCCCAGTCCATTCTTGAGTACGCTTTGGGCCCAGGGATCGAAGGTCCAGCGATCCCAAAATTTCATCAGTCTCCCTCCTACCGGTATCGTTTCACTTGGACTGCCGTCCTGAGGTCTTGCCTCCCTGACCACGACCACCTCTGAATCCCCTTCCCCTTGAGGGGCGCCTAGACGAGCCTCTGGCTGCTCCTCTAGGTTTTGCACGAAAGGAAGAAGACTGTCCTTCGAACGTTGGGGTGAATGTGGTTGACTGACCTGGCACAGCCTGGGGTACCCACTGAAAAGTAGTCGGGGTTTGTGCCACCATCTGGGGCACTGGAGGCAATGGCAATTGCAGTTGCTGTTGCTGTCTAAAAGGCTTGGCTGGCCGAGACGGTAGCCTAGTCCTCATATTCTTCCTCTTCGGTTGAGGACCCTCATCCGGGGAAGACTTTCTTTTGATAGCCAGGCCCCACTTCTGGAGAAGGTTTCTATTCTCCACGGCGGCCTTATCAACAACTTCTTTGACCACATCGGTAGGGAAAAGGTCTTTTCCCCAAATGTTGGAGGAGATTAACTTCCTTGGCTCGTGTCTCACCGTAGCCCCGGTGAACACGAACTCCCTGCAAGGTCTCCTTGCCTTGACGAAGCCATAAAGGTCCTTCGTCACTGTGGCTAGGTGAGACTTAGCCACTACCATGAACATTTCATGGACCTTGGGGTCACTTGCCATCGTCTCAAGAGTAGTCTAATGAGACATTGAGGCAGCCAGTCTTTCTTTTGTCTCGAACTCTCTTCGTAAAAGAGAGTCGGACAGCTTGGGGAGGTCCTCGCCGAATTGCCGTCCGGCAATATCAGCCTCCAACTTTCCCACTGAGAATGTCAGATGGACATCCTTCCAGTCTTTGTGGTCCATAGGCAGGGCCAGCGACAAGGGTTTACACTCCTCCAGGGAGGGGCAAGGCTTGCCGGCCTCGACTGCCTTTAGGACAGCCGCAAACCCTTTCTGTAGAAAGGGGAAGGCTCTAGCAGGAGAGGACACAAAAGAAGGGAGCTTCTTGCTCAATGCAGCTACCTTCGAGTTAGAGAAGCCCCTCTCTTTCATCGAGGACGAAAGTAGGGCTTGAGCCTTAGCGTGGTCCATAATTATGACCTCCTTCGGCTCTGTCTCCTCCCTTGAAGCTGGTTCTTTTCTCAGCCGGACATAGCAGTCCGGATATGATGCCTTGCTGGGCCAGAATTCCACCTCCTCTAGGGGAACTGAACCCAGCTTATCCGAGATGACGATCTTTCCAGTCGTCATCGGCATGTGCTCAGCATACCTCCATGGGTTAGCATCTGAGCATAAGGGAAGGTCTTTCACATTGAGCCTTTTCCGGGGCCCACATGATTCTGCCAGGGACTGCATACGCAGTTCATAGCAGCCGCCTTCTCCTGATTCTCCTTCTGCATTTGTTGGATCATTCCAACAATCGAAGAGAGGGCCTGTCCCAGTTCTACTGGGAGACCGGCCGATGTTGAGGGGATAGGCTCCGGAATCTGAACCGGAGTAGCCGACACCTCATCGACCTCATCCTCTACGACATCCGGGGTTTGAACTTCATCCTGACCTTCTGCCAGGAGGTCTTGTTCCAAACGTTCGTCCAGGTCAGACATCCTGTCATCTAACTGGATGTCTTGCATCGCGACTGCGACTTCCACGTCCACCTGGACTTGATCTTGAGGGATCTCCTCTTGAGGCTGGGGAATCACTGCATCAGCTGATGCCTGGGGATAAAGATACGCCCTCATCTTCTCACTTGGGAGATAAGGGCCAGAGGTGTTCTTCTTGAAGCCCCTTACCCAGGTACGAAGCTTCTCCCTTGCTATATCCCTTGATTCCGCCGTTCTAGGGGAATCAAAAGCCTCAGTAATCAGGTTAGTGCATACAGTACATACCTGAGGGTCCCAATAATGGAGATCATCCTTGGAGACAGCGCATGCTGCGTGTCTCCTACAAAACTCATGTCCGCAGAGGTTCTTGCTGCGGACGTTGCAGAAAACATTTCCGCACTTCGGAGGGTCCTCCTGTAAAGAGAAGAAATTTCCATGAGTATCAAGTGAACTATGTATCACTGGATATGCATAGTATAGCATAACAATTCATAAAGGAAAGACACACACTTGTGTTTCCCTCACAACCCATTGTTGCAGCCTTCCAGATAATAAAATCAAAATGGTTTATCTCTTCTAGAGTAACCAATGCAAGGTTTCCAGAGGAAACAGGTGGAGCTCACACCTAAGCAATGATTTTAAAAACCTGGATAATAGACAGGAAAGAACTCAGCTTCCTATCAGAGGGCAACAGCAAAGGGATGTGCAAGAAAACACAATAGTGTTAGAAGACACAGTGCTGTACCAAAACCCTTACCATAGTTTTCATCTTACTGTATATGTTATACTGAAGAATACTAGTACAGTATAGGGGGATGTGTGCCGGCCTGCCTTTGC
>NC_090728.1:146612781-146625281 GCF_036898095.1 Palaemon carinicauda
TGATCCATTATTCTCTTTTTTATTACCCTCTCATACACTTTCATAATATGTGATGTTAGACTAACAGGTCTATAATTGCTTGCCTCTAGTCTTGATCCACTTTTGAAGATAGGGGTTATATAAGCTAATTTATGTTTAACATATATCTCGCTCATATCTACACTTTGTCTTAGCAGTATTGCAAGCGGCTTCGCGATAGTGTTTGCATTTTTTTTTAACAAAATCGCTGGAACTCCATCTGGTCCGGCTGCTGACCCATTTTTAATTTCGTTTATAGCCTTGATTATATCTGCTTCATTAATATCTATATCCGTTAGATATTCAATATTTTCTTCTCATTTCTGTTTTATTATTCTCATTCGCAATTCTTGGCGTGAACTCACTCTTATATTTTTCTGCTAATATGTTGCATATTTCCTTTTTTTTTCATTCGTTAGCCGTCCTTCAATTCTTAGAGGGCCTATTTCTAATCTCCCTTTATTCACCTTTTTTGCATAGGAGTAAAGTACTTTTTTTTTTTTATTTTGAGGTATCCTTTCTTCTAAGTCCCTTTTTTCATTTTCTTTTGACTGTATAATCTTTTGTTCTGCATTTTCTATCTTACATTTTATTTCCATCATTTTCCACACATTTTTTTATTTTGCAAGATTTTTCTTCCACTTTCTAATTTTCTGAAATAAGAACCTTCTTTCTCTTGGTATGCATGTCTTTTGTTTATTGTTTTTCTTCGGTACATATTTTTCAACAATTTTCTCCAGTATTTTGTACAGTATGTCCGCATTTACCTGTATATTATCACTAACAAACACATTTTTCCATTCTTTATTCAGTTCTTCATTTATTTCTGACCATTTTATATTCTTACTATCCTATCCTCCCGCCACCAACTTCTAAAATTTTCGTTGTCTTGTCTTATTTGTCTTTGCCACTAAAATGAGAAATGGAAAGACTACGCCAAAAAGCAATGCAACTGTCAGAAAAAAAAAATGGATTTTCTTGGAATTTACAGACATATTTTGACTTTGAGGTTTGCCGGCAGCTTTATCGGTTTCAGAAAATGACTATATTATCTCTCTTGCGTTGTATTTTGGAAAAGGTACATGCCATTGAAAAATATCTTTTAGTTCGTATAATCATAAATATGCTTGAATATGAGCATATCGCATCTACATTGTATAACAGTTCTGCTTACAAATTATGTGTATAGATATAATGCTTGTTTTTATTCAAGAAAAGCATAACACAATTTTGATAATAATTATAATAATTTTTATAATAATGATGATTTACATACAGTAACAATAGTGAGACGAGGGAGCAAATATTCATTTTATGTAAAAGGAACTTCTCTCTAAAGTTATTTTATTGTATCACATTAATTAGTCGTCCCACTAATGAGGAACTCAATTAATATAAACTTCCTTCCACGAACTTGTGGCTTCATTATATTCAATAGAGTTTGGTACTGATTATCTAACTACTTGCTATATAATAGTCATCCTTTTGCCTTGGGTAATTAATAATGAAGTTTGATTAATAACGATAAATATTGAATTAAATATAACTCATAAAACAAAGCCTAAAATACATAAAAATTTCGTTAGTCTAAAAAATTAAGTGATAAAATACTGCTCATTTTGTTGCAGCGCTGCTTTTCTTTGGATGTGACATGTATCTCAAAGCCAGAAGTAGTTTTCAGATCCTTTCTGTTTTGGAAAAAAATGTGGCCAACACAAATATCCAGCCATGTTTCAACAAGGCTTTAAAAGAGATAAAGCTCAAAAACGAACTTTGAGAACGATATGTGACTACGAAATGATGAGCCTTCGTCAATGACAGTGATGTTTTCTAAATCAACTTTTACTAGTGCCAGGATATTTAAGAGACGAGAAGAACTGCAGAAAAAATTGTATTTTTAAATGAATTTTCTGGGGAACTTCGTTTGGTGAGAGACCAAGATTTATATATATTTCTTATAGCCGCTAAAATCAGAGCTGAACTTTTCTTTTTCAAATTATGGATGATATGACTGGTGTGAGGATTATACATATTTTAAAACGACATAGCGCTGATGCAGCTGACTGAGTTTGCCAGTATAATAGAACTTCAAATATAAACTCCATCGGCCACCCACTTTTTCAACCACCTTTAATCCGCCAAAAAAAAAGAAAAAAAATAATCATGAGAGGTTGTGGGTACATAAGAATACCTAGCCAATAACTGCAAAACTGAATTTTAATTCACACTGGGATTTGTGATATTGGCAGTTAATATTCTATACATGATATTTATATTGATCAAGGTTTTTATCAATAGGACACGTCATACAGAAAATAAAAAATCGTAAAAGTCGATTCGTATTCTGTAGCTTTTGATATTTCATTTTCCATTTTATGCAACAATTTCTCGCTGTACTAAAGAGAAAATGCTCGTTTCCTATCCAAACAAAAAAAAATCGAAAACTTTAAGTGCTATACTCACTTTTCTTTAATGAGACGTATTTGCACCGACTCGCATCGGTGCCCTTTTAGCTCGGAAAAGTTTCCTGATAGCTGATTGATTAGAATTATCTTTTTCAACCAATCAGTGATCAGGAAACTTTTCCGAGCTAAAAGGGCACTCCTGCGATTCGGTGCAAATCTGCCTCACTAAAAAGAATTGACTATAGTAATCCTATTACCATCATAACTGCTCCAAATTTTTCATTTTAGTTTTGATTATCATTATTGGAAAAAAAACTAGCATGAACTATTCGACCTCCACCCACTCTTTTAAGAAAAAAAAATCTATTTCGAATTTGGCTTTAGAAATATATACAACCGAGTAGACCTACGTTTTTTGGTTAATCCGGCGCTCAGTAAGGCCAACGAATGTGCTTGCATTACTGGATTAATCCGAAGAGATGTAACTGAAAAGATTCTATTCAAACCGTTAAGGTAATGCAAGGAGGATGCTGGGTTTAATTTACTTATTTTTATAAAGAAAATAAGTAATGGGAAGAAGCTAAGGAGAAATCCTTATGAAAAAAAAAAAGGATGAAATGTTAATGACAATGATTTTGATTACATTTGTACAAAAGACAAGTTAAATTTTACCGTTTGATTTTTGCAAAACCTCTTGGTGTCTTTGATGCTATTCTTGCAATTTTGAGTAATCTGTAGAAATTCCTTGATTCTGGTCATAAAACTAGTGTTAGTGGATTTGCCGTTAGTGATGCTTTTGACTATATTATCCATAAGGTCTTTGCTTTCTGAACTTGAATGTTAATTGATTGATTAATTTCAGTATCCTTAAATTTGTATCTGGGTATCAAGATTAATTTTTGGCCGTAACCAGTATGATTACAGGCCCTTTACATTTTGTATTATATACCGATGATTAATACAATAGTTTGTTTATATAGTTGATGCTACATCCTATGCACCAATCCCTTGATAGAGCCATGCGATACTAATTTATTGTACATTTCCGATCCTTCCCACACACAGCTTTTCGTTGACAATGTCCCTTTAACTAGAAGCAGCTCATTTAAAATTTAGAGTTTTTCATGTTCAATTTTAAGAAACATGTCCTATTTATGGCTTCAAATAATCAAGAACTGTTATAAAGAAAAACATTTCAAGAGTTTGGGATGTCTTTCTATCATGAAAAATGCTTTAAATCTTTAGTTCTGACAATTTTAAATGTTTTTTTTTCCTGTCTGGAGTAGATTGGATTTATGAATGTGGGTCACTTGGCCCAGAGCTAGTTTCAGTTTAGTCTGTAATAGCTAACTCTTATCTTAAATTGGTGGATGGAAATAAACAATTAAATTCATTAAGCTTTTCAAAATTTCTGAACATAGCTTGCATAGGTTACAGATCTTCCCAATCAATGCTATTTATTAGACCTAATTGGTACTAGGTAAGGTATGTAATTAATTCTAAAAATCTTGCTTTTCCTTTTTAAGTCTAAATGCTACACTGCCTTCTTGAAGTTTGATTCCAGATGTGGCTAATTGTGGGAATGATATTCCCTATTAGTAAGTAGAATCAGTGAATCTTGGTACATATTGGTTTTTGTTGTATAGGTTAGGATAAGTTTGGTTTCATAGTTTATGTTACATGTTTATTAACCTCCCTAATTTATCTAAATTTGTTAAATTTTGTCATTTCTGTTTTATGATTTCCTCTTTACTGCACTTTCATCCTTACTGGTTAATATCCTAATTGAGGGCCTGATGCTTGTAGCATTCTACTTTTTTAATTAGGGTTGCAATTAGGCTTATAATAAATTACAACAGCAACAATAACAACAACAACAACAACAACAACAACAATAATAATAATAATAATAATAATAATAATAATAATAATAATAATATTAATAAAAATAATAATGATAATAATCTCCTCTCCTACATGATAAAGAACAAGTACCTGGGTATATCTATATCTATCTATCTATCTATCGATCGATATATATATATATATATATATATATATATATATATATATATATATATAGAGAGAGAGAGAGAGAGAGAGAGAGAGAGAGAGAGAGAGAGAGAGAGAGAGAGAGATAATCATAATCATCATCATCATCAGCCGTTACTGATCCACTGCAGAACAAAGGCCTCAGACATGTACTTCCACATGTATCTGATTATGGTCTTTGTATACCAGTTCACACCAGCAAAGTTTCTTAGTTCGTCAATCCATCGTCTTCTCCTCCTCCCACTGGTTCTTTTGCAATCTCTAGGGACCCATTCTGTTTTTCTTAATGTTCATCTATTATCTGTCATTCTCATCATATGTCCTGCCCACGTCCACTTCTTTTTCTTACAGGTTGTTAGAATATCCTCTACTTTAGTTTGCTCCCGTATCCAAGTTGATCTTTTTGTCTTTCTGTCTCTTAGTGTTATTCCCATCATTATTCCTTCCATATCTCTGAGTTATAATCAGCTTATGTGTTAAGGCTACATTAAGGTTCCAAGTTAATGATGCATAGGTTAAACGTGGTAGGACTATCTCATTAAATAATCTCATTTTGTTTTCCATTATATATATATATATATATATATATATATATATATATATATATATATATATATATATATATATATATATATACATTAATGTATATATATACATTATATACACACACATATATATATATATATATACATATATATACACATACAGTATATATATATATATATATATATATATATATATATATATACATACATATATATATATATATATGGATATACATACATACATACATACATATATACATACATTATATATATATATATATATATATATATATATATATACATACATTATATATATATATATATATATATATATATATATATATATATATATGTATATATATACATTATATATATATATATATATATATATATATATATATATATATATATATATATAAATATATACACATTATATATGCATACATTATATATATACATATATATATATATATATATATATATATATATATATATATATATATATATATATATATTTATGTATATATCGGGAGGGAAGAGAGGAAGCAGTCATTCCCTGATGAGAGGGGCGTGTGTGTCCATGTGTGCATTTTTATCAAGTATTTAAAAGTCATTTTTGAAGGGTCGCGTAATAATAATGATAAGTGAATTCAGATCAGTACCATCACAGCAGCTATAGCTTTGAGAAAAAGTGACATAGTACATAGGCTAATGGAAATTTCCCCAGTTTTTTAGCTATATATTTTTCTCTATCAATTCTATCAAAAGCTAACATTTATAAGTAATATAGAAATTTAAAAGCGAGACATCAAATTGCAGCAAGGTAAAAGGCATATTTTTCATGGCATCACTCGAGTATGTGTATAAATGACAACAAGAATTGATTACAATTTTTGAATTTCAAGTATAAAAGCTTTGATTTGTATAGCGCAATGTTTTTTTTTTCTTGTAGCTTCATTCATTTTGAAATTAATTTTTGGAATTGCACCAACTCCGGCTTCTCGGCTACTGCAAGGTTTTTTTTTTTTTTTTTTTTTTTTTACTTATTTTTAGTCGTCGTAACATAAATAACTATTCCTGAATAAAATTCTTGATGAAAAATTCTCTAGAAGACAGAAAAATTAATAAAGCGTACCACTGAGGCACTGACGCACCTTTTGGTGACGAATGATATAACTGGTTCCATTACCATAAATATCTTGTAAGTAAAAAACTTGAAGAGAGAATCTACTCTAACCCTGGAATATTTTCTTAACTTAAAGAAAAAAGAAAAAAAATAATTTCCTTCCTTATTATATAATCTCCCCGAAAGAGGAATCAGACTCTAAATCATTCCAACGGAGGTTTGGAATCCTTAAGCTCCAACACTCATTAAAAAAGGGAAGGCTCTAAAAGCCTCTTACTTCATTTTTCCTGGGACATTTTTTTGGCGTCTGAACATTTCCTCTTTTCTGTTTATATATCTGCGCCTTTAGCTTTTTTTTTTTCTTTATGAAGATTCACCGGGAAAGTAAGAATTTTTGTTGGAATAGCTCTTTTTAAGGGTTTGTTAAAATGTCAATGGGAAGTGCGTATACGGATAAGAGCTGATGGAACGAATGTTTTCGTAAAAACAAAAAATATTTCACTTTGAAATGCGATAAGTTTATTAAATAAAGAGAAACATTTTTATACACAATGTTAGACCAGCAATAGTCGAGACCCCGATTTCCAAATAATATAGCCTTCGTAGCAATAACATATTAGCAGTTGAATGTAAATGTACTGTATATAGATTATTAAGCTCTTCATTATCGATTCTCTGAATGGATGTTTTAAATAAGGGTATTGGATAGATGAACTCTTTCCACAGTTGATGAAGATTAGAGTCATAAAATTTTCAATAGATATTGAGTTTTTGGAAACGTATTTTTCTGGGAATTTGTCATCCTATCCAGGAGCTTATTACTGGGAGCAGATAATTCCAGTCCATTATATCCTCCATTACAGTTTCATAAAATAGGAAACACTACGAAAATCTTATCATTTTCCAACGAAGAAATTATTTTCCCAACAGTAATTTATAAAAAAAAAAAAGTGTCTCATTTAACTTTTAATGACGGTTATTGTCGGTTTCATTTTTTCCACACTGAAATTGCTTTTATATTAATATGTACTAGAGATAAGTCTTAGGGTTTCTCAGATGAGTACCCACGGATGAATTGGGTTTTGACATTTGAACAAAAAAAATCTATTTACGAAAATGTTCTTAGGGCATAGCTCGGTAAACACTTAGAAAACTGTCGCCTAGGAATATTTTCCTAACGGTGACAAAACACGAAGATTAATTTTTCAATTTCAACATGAAAATTTGTGGTGTAAGCACTCGAGTTCTGCCACTTCATGATCTGGAATTTATCCAATTAAACTAAGTAAAACTTATGTTTTCATATCCTGTTCCATTTTACTAATAGATTCAAGATTTGCAATTTATCTCGTTAAGCTAAGCAGAACTCACGTTTTCATATTATGTTCCATATTCCTGGAGTACAAATCCAGATATTCAGCTTTATCTTGTTTTTACTATTTCCTCAAAGTATTATTTCAATGGTTATGAAATTCTTTCTTTTCCGTGTTTTTAAACATCTGGTCAGCCCTTGCCATTTCGTAATTACTGCTGAATTTCCGGGCAGCAGAGCTCTTAACTTGCAAGTAGAGTGCCTTAGTCACAAGGACTCGAGATGCCTTATTATGGCATCGAGTGGCTGGGTTAGGAAGGTAATTACCTTTTAACCAGTGTTCTCAGAGACGATGTTTTCAAGTTTAGCTCGCCAATTTCGCAGAGATATCACACTCCATTTACTTCCGAATCTATTTTTTTCTTCATTTTTATCAAGACTGGTGTTACTTAGACCACAAGGACACATCTAGATTCTTTTATTTCTATTATTACAGGCCAAGTTACAACCTTAATTGGGAGAGCAGAATGCTACAATTACATGGACTCCAACAGGGAAAGGAACTGAGTGCGGAAAGTAATGAAAAAAAGTAACGCGTAAATTATAAATGAGAAATAATGAAAAATCCAAATATATTAGTATTAGTAACAACGTTAAATAACTAAGTCATATATAAACTTTGTAACGAGACTTATGTGATCCTGTCCAATAGAAAATCATTTGTTATAAGTTTTCAAGACCCATTGATTCAACTACCAGATTAGGAAGATAATTTCACAATCTGGTCACAGCTGGAATAAAACTTCTAGAAAATCGTATAGCATAGCGTCTTATGCCGGGGAAGACAGGACTGTTAGAATTGATTGCATAATCTAATACTTTGTACTATATGGTACTGTTTGGGAAGATCTTAATGCAAAGGATGGTCGAGATTATGAAAAAAAACCTTATGCATCATGAACAAAGAAATAACTGAACGACGTTGCTGAATATCACTTTCCAATTGACCGCCATGTTTTGTCCAACAAAATATATGAGTCAGCAGCTGAAGACCCAGTTGCTGCTCAAAATATGATAGAATGAAAGAAATAAAAGAATTCCTCAGGATAGTTTGAACTCTAAAATTATTAAAAGAATTTTTCAATGTGGCCATTTTTTTTGTGCAATATGAGAAGAAAGACCAAATGTATTTCTCAAAGTAAATTTTTTATCAAGAATGACTCCTAAAATTTCAAATGAGTTGTAGAGTATATAGCTAAAGAGATAACATCAATGCAAAGATCTAAATATTGACGAACCACAGTCCTTGACCTGCTTACAATCAATTATACTTTGAGTTTTACACCAATGGCTAATTTTAGCTAGATTTCTATCAACGGATATTGCAATCTCAGACCTACTTTCAATATATGGAATTGAGGCAAAGAGAGTAGCATCATCCCCATTTTATTATTATCATTATTATCATCATCATTATCATCATCATCATTATTATTATTATTATTATTATTATTATTATTATTATTATTATTATTATTATTATTATTTACTAAGCTACAACCCCGGCTATAAAAAGGAGGATACTATAAGTCCAGGGGCCCCAACAGAGAAAATAGCCCAATGAGGAAAGGAAACAAGGAAAAATAAAATATTTTAAGAACAATACATACATATACCAAAGGCACTTCCCCCAATTTTGGGGGGTAGCCGACAACAACAAGAAACAAAACAAAAAGGGGACCTCTACTCTCTACGTTCCTCCAGCCTAACCAGGGACTCAGCCGAGTTCAGCTGGTACTGCTAGGGTGCCACAGCCCAACCTCCCACATTTCCACCACAGATGAAGCTTCATACTGCTGAGTCCCCTACTGCTGCTACCTCCGCGGTCATCTAAGGCACCGGAGGAAGCAGCAGGGCCTACCGGAACTGCGTCACAATCGCTCGCCATTCATTCCTATTTCTAGCACGCTCTCTTGCCTCTCTCACATCTATCCTCCTATCACCCAGAGCTTTCTTCACACCATCCATCCACCCAAACCTTGGCCTTCCTCTTGTACTTCTCCCATCAACTCTTGCATTCATCACCTTCTTTAGCAGACAGCCATTTTCCATTCTCTCAACATGGCCAAACCACCTCAACACATTCATATCCACTCTAGCCGCTAACTCATTTCTTACACCCGTTCTCACCCTCACCACTTCGTTCCTAACCCTATCTACTCGAGATACACCAGCCATACTCCTCAGACACTTCATCTCAAACACATTCAATTTCTGTCTCTCCATCACTTTCATTCCCCACAACTCCGATCCATACATCACAGTTGGTACAATCACTTTCTCATATAGAACTCTCTTTACATTCATGCCCAATCCTCTATTTTTTACTACTCCCTTAACTGCCCCCAACACTTTGCAACCTTCATTCACTCTCTGACGTACATCTGCTTCCACTCCACCATTTGCTGCAACAACAGACCCCAAGTACTTAAACTGATCCACCTCCTCAAGTAACTCTCCATTCAACATGACATTCAACCTTGCACCACCTTCCCTTCTCGTACATCTCATAACCTTACTCTTACCCACATTAACTCTCAACTTCCTTCTCTCACACACCCTTCCAAATTCTGTCACTAGTCGGTCAAGCTTCTCTTCTGTGTCTGCTACCAGTACAGTATCATCCGCAAACAACAACTGATTTACCTCCCATTCATGATCATTCTCGCCTAACAGTTTTAATCCTCGTCCAAGCACTCTAGCATTCACCTCTCTCACCACTCCATCAACATACAAGTTAAACAACCAGGGTGACATCACACATCCCTGTCTCAGCCCCACTCTCACCGGAAACCAATCGCTCACCTCCTTTCCTATTCTAACACATGCTTTACTACCTGTGTAGAAACTTTTCACTGCTTGCAACAACCTTCCACCAACTCCATATAACCTCATCACATTCCACATTGCTTCCCTATCAACTCTATCATATGCTTTCTCCAGATCCATAAACACAACATACACCTCCTTACCTTTTGCTAAATATTTCTCGCATATCTGCCTAACTGTAAAAATCTGATTCATACAACCCCTACCTCTTCTAAAACCACCCTGTACTTCCAAGATTGCATTCTCTGTTTTATCCTTAATCCTATTAATCAGTATTCTACCATACACTTTTCCAACTACACTCAACAAACTAATACCTCTTGAATTACAACACTCATGCACATCTCCCTTACCCTTATATAGTGGTACAATACATGCACAGACCCTATCTACTGGTACCATTGACAACACAAAACACACATTAAACAATCTCACCAACCATTCAAGTACAGTCACACCCCCTTCCTTCAACATCTCAGCTTTCACACCATCCATACCCGATGCTTTTCCTACTCTCGTTTCATCTAGTGCTCTCCTCACTTCCTCTATTGTAATCTCTCTCTCATTCTCATCTCCCATCACTGGCACCTCAACAACTGGAACCGCAATTATATCTGCCTCCCTATCATCCTCAACATTCAGCAAACTTTCAAAATATTCCGCCCACTTTTTCCTTGCCTCCTCTCCTTTTAACAACCTTCCATTTCCATCTTTCACTGTCTCTTCAATTCTTGCGCCGGCCTTCCTTACTCTCTTCACTTCTTTCCAAAACTTCTTCTTATTCTCTTCATATGACTGACCCAGTCCCTGACCCCACCTCAGGTCAGCTGCCCTCTTTGCCTCACGTACCTTGCGCTTTACTTCCACCTTTTGCTCTCTATATTTTTCATACTTCTCTATACTATTACTCTGCAGCCATTCTTCAAAAGCCCTTTTTTTCTCTTCCACTTTTACCTTCACTCCTTCATTCCACCATTCACTGCCCTTCCTCATGCTGCCTCCAACAACCTTCTTGCCACATACAACACTTGCAATCCCAACAAAATTTTCTTTTGCTAACTTCCACTCCTCCTCTAAATTACCAGTTTCTCTTACTCTCACCTCGTCATATGCCATTTTCAACCTTTCCTGATATTTACTTTTTACCCCCGGTTTTATTAGCTCTTCAACCCTCACTAGCTCCCTTTTACATCCACCTACTCTATTCCCCCACTCTTTTGCTACAACTAATTTTCCTTCCACCAAAAAATGATCAGACATACCGTTAGCCATACCCCTAAACACGTGCACGTCTTTCAATCTTCCAAACATTCTTTTAGTTATCAACACATAATCCATTAATGCCCTTTCTACTACTCTTCCATTTGCCACTCTTACCCATGTATACTTATTTTTATCTTTCTTTTTAAAAAAGCTAGCACTTATTACCATCTCTTGTTCAACACACATATCTACCAGTCTCTCACCACTCTCATTTTCACCTGGTACGCCATATTTCCCAATGACACCTTCTACCTCTCCAGCACCCACTCTAGCATTTAAGTCACCCATAACAACTACATAATTCCTTCTACCCAGTCCTTCTACACACCTAGTTAATTCATTCCAGAACTCATTCCGCTCTTCTTCACTTTTCTCACTACCTGGCCCATACGCACTGACAAACGCCCAACATTCCCTACCCAACCTAACCCTTACCCACATTAACCTAGATGATATCTCCTTCCATTCCACTACTTTACCTGTCATCCATTCACTCAACAATAAAGCCACACCCTCTCTCGCTCTTCCCCTTTCAATCCCAGACACTCTACCAGACATTTCACCAAACATCACTTCACCCTTTCCTTTCATCTTTGTCTCACACAAGGCCAATACATCCATCCTTTTACTTCTAAACATACTTCCAATCTCACATCTTTTACTCTCTATCGTACTACATCCACGCACATTCAAACACCCCAAAACTAGAGAACAATAACAGCATTAAAATAAATATTTCCTTTATAAACTATAAAAAATTTAACAAAACTATAGGAAGAGAAATTAGATAGAATAGTGGGCCCGAGTGTACCCGTAAGGAAGATAACTCTATCCCAAGACAGTAGAAGACTATGGTACAGAGGCTATGGCACTACTCAAGAGTGTCCTTC
>NC_090728.1:146640281-146644791 GCF_036898095.1 Palaemon carinicauda
TACGTTTTTCTATTAATATTGTACCTTTTATCAAAGTGAAATAAGATAATGCCAGAAATGATGTAACTAAGGAAAAGACATGATAACTAAACAAAAGAATATTTTTAAATACCTATCTAAAATTACCACATATTAAAACAAAACACTATTTATATAAATTTCAAGTTGGAAAACTTCGTTGTAATAAAAAAATAAGCATTTTTTCCAAAGAGAAAAAAAAATTACCCTCATCTATTTGCCCCTGTGAATTGCCAATATGTAAGTCAGCTTTTCTGTCCGGAAGACTAATCAATTTACTGCCGATACAGAGCGTTAATTTATACGGCCTTCCATCACCGGATTCCCTTAGTATGTATTGAAGAAGACGCAAGAAAGAAGGACACATCCACCTTAGCTTTGTTTTGTGAATTGAGACAAGACTTTCAAAAGGCAAGAATATTATTTTTAGGAGTGTGTGAATTATAACTTATGGAAACCAATACGAGAAAATGGAGTCAAAGGGAAATACAATTTAATTGATTCTCTTATATCACATTGAAAATAAACATGAACAAAATAGGTTTGAAAAGTTCTGTTTCAAAAGCGATGCGCAGATTTGTGAAAATTTCACAAGAACATATTAAAACTACTGCAATTATATTCATTATCATAAACGCGTAGAATTTTAATGAAATAATTTGTAATCACAACGAGAGGAAAATCGAGCTAATATTCCAGATGATATGTTATCCTCTTCAAAATCCAGGCAGTTAGAGGAAAATGGCAGATGGCAGGCAAATGCATTTTTTTTTTTTTGTAACAACAAATGAATAATTTCAAAGTTACAATGAATAATACAATTGTCATTTCTCTTACCTTTTACATCAACATAAGATAGATTAGATATTAATAGAATAAATTAAATACCGTCTTATTTTACTATGAAAAATTAAATCTTAAAGTGTCACCAACTCTTAAAAATTACAAATCATAATAGTTGATTTAAAAGATATGGTGAATAATCCACAATCATTTAACACTAATTAGCTCTTACTATCAATAAATAGTAAACAGCCTGTTAAAATTTCATGAACTATTTCTATCATCGAATACCTCGAGAATATAAACTGAGTAAACTAATTACTTGATAAAACAAAAGGACAAGTGCTGGGGTCATGGCCAATAGCAAGAGTTATTAATTGAAATTATTTGGAATATAAAAATGCTTTATGAAAATCCTTATCTAATGACGTTAAAAGTTAGTACGTAATAGGGTACCTAGGACGCTCATAAAATCAATACAACTAGATATCAAAAGGTCAACCAGGTTAACTTTCATCTCTAAAACTTTTACCGTTGATGGATTTACTTCCATCTATATTTGAGTTTATTTATAATTATTCATTGTAGATTATATAAGCTCAGTTAAATTACTTTACTGAAATGTATAACTAAATCCAAAGATTGTGTTGATATATGCTCTTTACTCATGGTCTGTTTCTGTCTAATTAGAGTCAATCTATCGTAGAGAAGCTTGATGCTCGATCCCTTAGCTTTCTGTCTGGTTCCAAAAGATCATATGCTGATAATTAATGATAAATCTCCTCCATATAATAAGCGGCAAGAGGAGAAGGATTTTTCACACCCTGGTGAGAGGGGATACCGCATGAGGTACGCTCGGAAACCACAATCTCTCACAAATTGCCGAATCAGCAGGTTGTAGTCTGGAAGGGTGGGGGGGGTGATTGGATGGGAAGGGTTAATTATGTGTGTGTGTGTTCATGTGGATAGCTAGATATCTAGTCATTTTGACGGGTTGCGTACACTAGTAATAGTAATAGTCATCAATACCACCACCACCTTATATTTTACCCTTTTCAAGGATTCTTCTCACCACAAAACGTCATCTTTTTTCCCCACACAGATCTTATTCCCCACCAGACCCTTTCAGCATCACTCTCTCAATCTTTGTTAAACCTGTTTCATTTCATTAATGCAATTCTAGATGGCGTCTCTGGGTAGCAGACAGTTAACTCCATTTGTTTCTTTGCTTTCGAGATTGAAGTATCCGTTTCCAAATTCCTCTAGATACAAGATAGCATCTTGCTGTTTGAAAATTCAGCTAATTTTACCTACAACCATTTTGGTGTTAGTAATAATACAGAGCATGTCATGGAAGCATCACATTACAGTCATAGTTCTGCTCTTTAAAAGCTGGGGGTGTTTTGTTTGGCTCTGAGCAGCTCCTTCGGCTTGTTCTTATCAAGCACTCCTTTCATTTCCTGGGATTTATTGCACACACTAACCTAATTATCTTTGGGTGCAGTTAAGGGGGTTTAGTCAGTTAAACTAATATATTTTAGCAAGAAACATAAGATTCACCTAAAATCCCTCGTACCGTCTCCTTATTTTGGCTATTTACAGATATTGCTTTGTAGATTGACTTGCACTCGATTCTCTTTTGTTTTTCACATGAGTCATGACAATCCAACAGACACAGTAGGAAGATCACAAGAATTCATAAGGATTTAACAAATGCAACCTGCCTCTTATTAAGATATAGGTCTGTCAACATCTTGCGAAGAGCTTATTGCTAAATTTTTATTTGCAGTCTTTCTGATATTCGTCCAAAAGCCTAATACTCTCCCAGATACTCCAGGTGTTTAAAACCATATTGTTATATATATTTCAGGTCACAATCTAGAAATCATAGACATTGAAAAAGAGAGGGTTATGTTTAGTGAAGACGTCAAATTTCTCTCAGTGAGCCTGAAAAAGCATGAATGAAAAACACACTCTCCAAGAGAATTATCCCTCTTAACTCAAGCAACCCCGATAAACTAGAACTGCGACATAATCAACTGGAGGGTGAACTCCGTAGAGAGCGTGCCTTCGCCACGTCAAACAATTTCATATGCCTCTGAACTGTAAGGAGGTTAACTTAATTCCACTGCGTGCTTGCACTTCAATGTATTTTCTTCAAAATCTAATGGATTTATCCTTTGGCCATATTCCACATGTTCACCAGTTTTTATTGATATTGGTTTTGTAGTTTTAACGTAATGTTGTTCATAAACAAAAAACTAAAAAAAAAAAGCAAATATTTGAAATTTACTTGACATTGCAGCTATTTTCGAAGTACTGCTCCGTATTTACACTTTGATGTACTTTATCCAAATATGTTAAAAATTCATCCGTGGGTCATACTCAACACGAATACAATTTTTGTCAATATCGGTACAGAAGTTTATGTGTGAACTTTCTCACAAATAAACAAACGGAAAGGGGTGGATACATACCCTTCGCAAAATGTTTGATTTTAGCGAAAATTTTGCGAACTTCGATGTATTTGTTTGTTTGTTTGTAGCAACTTTACCAACAAACTGCAGTACCGATTTTTACCAAACTTGGTAATCATGTTGGTTATAACCCAAGGATGAATCTATAACATTTTGGATTAAATATATCAAAGAACAATTGCGCAGCAGTACTTTGAAAATAATCGTTAATTGTTTGTTTGAAGACAACATTATGGAAAAACTATAAAATCGATTTAAACAAAACCTAGTGGACATGTGGGAGTATGCCCCAAAGGCCAATTCATTAGATTTTGAAGAAAATACATTGAAGTACAAGTACCCAGTGAAGTTAAGAGCAAAATAAGGTTTTTTTTTTTTTTTTTTTTTTTTTTTTTTTTTTTTTTTTTTTTTTTTTTTTTTTTTTTTTTGAAGAACATTATGCAAAACCTAAAGAACTAATTTCAACAAAACTTGGTGGACATGTTGGGGTATGACCCAAGAACAAATCCATTACATTTTGAAGGGAATGCATCGAAGTTCAAGTACGCAGTTGAGTTAGGAGCAAAATAAGGCTGCTTGGCGTTGCGAAGGCATGTTCTCTACTGCACACTTGTACTTTGATGTACTTTATACAAAATGTTACAGATTAATCCTTGGGTCACACTCAACATGACTACTAATCTGGTCAAAATTGGTACTGTAGTGTTTGTGTAAAGCTGCCCACAAACAAACAAACACACACGGGTGAATACATAACCTTCGCAAAATCTTTGATTTTGGCGAAGGCAATAACAGAAATACAGGCAACGAAACCATGTATGCATGAAATAGCCCCGAGGGGTAACCAGCCACCACAAACTCAAGCTTTTTATATTTCTGACCATTGTTTTAAAGATTAGAAAGCAGTTTCCATTCTTGATCTATGCATTATCATAAAAAAGGTTGACAAAAATAATTTTTTTTTTCTAATCCCATTTTATTGCATTTAATATCCTTTGAGAATAAAGTAATAAATATCTTTGGTAGGCATCATAAAGAAATATCAATAAAGTATTTCTCGTATGCTTTCATTCTTGCTGGCCTCAGGCATCCCCAAGAGTCCTGCAGTCGCAAACATAGTTTTAGTTTTGACACTAGATGTTTTGGACGATGTTTTCTCTATGATTTAACAGAACGTTTTGCCTCAAAACATTCAGGTATTCGGCTGTGTATTTGTGTTTCGACATTTCTTC
>NC_090728.1:146655291-146660291 GCF_036898095.1 Palaemon carinicauda
GACCTCGGAGGGACCCTCAATTAGCGTGGCTTAGCTCATTCCTCTGTTCTTGTCGGCTTCGTGTGGTTGTGCCCTGTGCGTTCTGCTATTAACTGTTTTAATCGTGATTTTTTATGTTCATCCTTTTACGGTATTTTACGTAAAGCATGGGTCCTAAAAGGCCTAGTTTTGCAAGTGGTAGTGCAGGAAGAAGGCTACGTAGAGCAGCAGGTATTAAATTGCAGGTTTATCGTGTAGTTGCGCAGTTCGATGATGTTTGCCTAACTCATTCGAAACATTCTGAAAAGCCGTACAAAGCAACTTTCTATCGATAGCTCCTTTAAAAAAACTACGAAGCGAACTCATGATGAAGAGGAAGGAGTTGGTTCAAAGAAAACGGCAAAGAGTGAAGAGAAAAAATTTCAATCAATTTTAAGTGGAGAGAGTGAAAGTGTTTAATATTAATCATCAAAAAGAAACAAAGAAAATGTAAAAAAAATATAATATATAAAAATAAAAAAAAATAAATAAGCTAAGTTAGGTTAAAGTTCACTTAGTGTAAGTTAGAATAAGTTACGGTAGTGTACGTTTATCGTAGTCACCCTCTCTACCTCCTCGCCACCCGTCCATATCCTATCTGCGTAGCAAGACCAATACCTGCGCTGGACTTTCTAATTTAAAGTGACGCTAAAAACCCGTTTCTTATTTATTATTTCTGTAAAATTATTCTTTTTTACATGTCTATTATCTAATTTAGAGTGCATATTGTCATGTGTAATTATGTGTAGTAATTTATTAAGGAGTTATCATAGGTTTTTGGGCTCAATCACGGATTAATCCTATTTCAATGTATTCTTTTGGGAAAATTTGTTTCTACATCCGAATATTTTCTACATCCGAAGTCGGTTGTGGAACAGATTAAATTCGTATGTAGAGGTACCACTGTATATATATATATATATATATATATATATATATATATATATATATATATATATACATATATATTATTATTATTATTATTATTATTATTATTATCATTATTATCATTATTATTATTATTATTATTATTATTTGCTAAGCTGCGACCCTAGTTGGAATAACAGGATGCTATAAGCCCAGGGGCTCCAACAGGGAAAAAAGCCTAGTGAGGGAAGGAAACAAGGAAAAAAAATAATTGTTTTACGAACAGCAACAATATTAAAATAAATATATTCTATACAAACAATAAAATTTTTAACAAAACAAGGAGGAGGAGAAACAAGAGAAAACATTGTGCCCGAGTCTAGAGAACTTTAACCCAAGGCAGTGGAAGACCATGGCACAGAGTTTATGGCACTACCCAAGAATAGAGAACAATGGTTTGATTTCGGAGTGTCGGGCTCCTAGAAGAGCTGCTTACCTTAGCTAAAGAGTCCCTTCTACCCATACCAAGAGGAAAGTAGCCACTGGCCGATTAAAGTGCAGTAGTTAATCCCTTGAGAAAAGAAAAATTGTTTGGTAATCTCAGTGTTGTCAGGTGTATGAGGACAGAGGAGAATATGAGAAGAATAGGCCAGACTATTCAGTGTATGTGTAGGCAAAGGAGAAAATGAACCGCAGCCAGAGAGAAGGATCCAAAGTAGTACTATCTGGCCAGTCAAAGGACCTATAACTCTCTAGTGGTAGTATCTCAACGGGTGGCTAACCTCGGGATGAAATAGATGCAGAGTAGAATCATCTGCATATTCAACAGGCTTGTTTTTAAAGTCAAACCATTTACATAAACATATATATCTATAATATATAGTATACAAACCTCAGTACTTTATATATATATATATATATATATATATAATATATATATATATATATATATATATATATATATATATATATATATCCATATGCATATACAGATTTATATTTTCATTCATTATATATGTTAACATATATACATCTTTATCTATGTATATATCTATATCTATGGATTTCATATAAAAACACGCACACACAAATATATATCTCTATCTATCTATATATCTCTCTCTATATATATGTATATATATATATATATATATATATATATATATATATATATATACATACATGAAATTGAATTGGAAGCATTTGAATAACTAATTATATTCCATTTATTGTTTTGTTCTGAAAGCAATGCACTGATGAATAAAGTTATATAAATTCAGTTATTATTGGCGTAACATTGAACAGGTTTGAATGTAATTAAAGAAATCTGCACTTGCATTTAAATATTTTTGATTATCAACATTTAAGCAAAAGGACATGACCAGAATATACAATTTTCAGTATATCAAAATAATGTCTTATTCCATTCTCATTAATACTATTGAATTATTTCAATTATAGTACAAAGATGATATAAAACCAACGATCGAGAACATCTGACAAAATAGTTATGTATTTCCGTAATTAAAACTCGAGACCAAATGAAATGGCCCTAATTAGATAGAAAGATAATCCTAAAAGGTAAATGTATTAATCCAAGTTGGCAATTACAACCAAATGAACACTTAAAGCTGATGTGCCGTTCCTATCATAGTATGCTCCTCTAAACTTAGGTAAGAAAAAAAAATTCCAGACAACTTTTCAGCAAATTAACATTTTAAATAATGACAAGTTCACTTAAGGCCTTAAGGATTTATGTTAATACTTTTTCTCCGTCGAAAGAAAGAAAATTCTATCTTACAAATTTATTTTTGGCAAGATCATTATGAATAATATCCTAAAATAATCAATGATCTGGATCGAAAAATATAACATGATTTTGATTCTTTACTTAGTAGTTTGTAAGTTACGGAGACATTAATTTTATTTCATTACGCAGAAAATGTGTAGAAAAAACGTACATAACACACGATTTGTCACTATACTCCTGACTCACCATTAAAAGTTTCAGCACTACAGAATTTCCCTCGAAAACATTGCATTTTGAAAGCCCCATTTGTGGAGTTGGTGGTGGGTGGGAATGGAATTCTCAGCTTTCAATTTATCCAACGTAATGTCTTGGTAATCTAAATCTTCGTACTGAGGAATCTTCAGTACAATGAAGAGAAAACATTGCAAGAGCGAATCCTCCTCTGAGGTGTAATAACTTTAGCATTAACCTCAGTCTCCCAAACAAATCAAAAGGATAATTAATTCCCTGATTAAATGTTCTGGCATCCTGACATCGAAGGTCATTGAAACCGATATCATTTGCTATGAATGAAATACAAAAGGAAATACAATTAAAAGTTAAAAGCGAAGAGGTCCTTTTTAGAGTTGAATAGCTTTTAGAAGACCTGCTTCTGAAATAAATACAAAAACAGCGCCAGCATAGGTACAACACCTCCTGGCTAGAAATCTTAGCAGAGATGAACCTGTCATCCTTTCTCCATTTATTTCCTTCCATTTTCCTAGGCTTTCAGTGGAAAATATACCCGAAAGTATCAGCAAGTATCAAGCAGCTAGTGTGGTGTATATATATATATATATATATATATATATATATATATATACATATATATATATATATACATACATACATACATACATACATACATACATACATACATATATATATATATATATATATATATATATATATATATATATATATATGTGTGTATATATATACTAATTTGTAAATACACACATGCATACATACAGTACATAACTCCTATCTATCTAACTTCATATATATATATATATATATATACATATATATATATATATATATATATATATATATATGTATATATATATATATATATATATATATATATATATATATATATATATATATATATATATATATATATGTGTGTGTGTGTGTGTGTGTGTGTGTGTACCACTGGATTTCGTGCTTAATGTACCCGATGGAAATTAAGCAATATTGATCATAAGGTATTAAATAATTAGTTCTTTGAAATATCAAAACATATTACAACTGTTTGTGGCTTTGGTCTCTGGTATTAGTATAAATAATTGGTAATTTTGTAATCCAATTAACGTCAGATTAAAAAATAAATCAGTCCATGAATGTAATGTTATTTGGTTCAATTTTAAATTTTAACTTATAACCTACGATAATGAATGTTCTGATAATTTGGGTGAAGGTAGACTTCTAGAAAAAACATGGCTGCATTTAAAATTCACATATACTCTTACACATAGATCTATCGGGTTACTTCTAAATATTTAATGGCGACATTCAATGATCTTATTTATTACAAATTTTTATAATTACCCTTTTTTTCAGTAAGGCTAAGGCTGATTGATTATTGAGACAATTCCTTCTCTGGCATTCAGTTAACAAGGGTCGTATAAGAAGAAAAAAGTTCTCGATGACCGATAAGGAAGGATTTAGGCTTGTAGTTACCGGTGTGCCCAAAGATTTTCAGCTACGGAATCCCGGCGATCCACTCATTACTCAAACAAGGCTGGGGCAGTTTTCTCATAATGATCTTTTCCCTCCTTTTGTGTTATAACCCAAGCCGTACCAGCATGGTGACTTTAATCGCCCTTTCAGTCTTCATCACCAAGGAGATCGTGTGTAGAACGTACAAACTCTAAAACGGACTGCCAACGTAAAGGTTTAAAGGCAACTCATGAATGGCAGAGGCAAGGGGTAGTGACACTCGCCTAGCAAGCAGGACAATGACATAGAGACTGACCATATATACATATGATCAGCGCCTAAGCCCCCTCTTCACCCAAGCTATAGTCAATTTTTTTTTCTATCGAGGCATATTTGCACCGACTCACAGGGGTGCCCTTTTAGCTCGGAAAATTTCCTGATAGCTGATTGGTCGGAAGTATTTTTGTCCGAATACCATCATTGTTTTCAAATGATTACCAAGTAATGTGAATCAAAACTTATTTACTAATCTAAATTTCTCTCTTAGATATAGGTTTTGTCAATATATAATGATAAATAAAAAGATATAAAGTATCCTTATGATAAATCTAAATTTAATAACAACACCCGCTGAAATCAACGACAGTAGCTTGTTTTCGGA
>NC_090728.1:146676389-146678889 GCF_036898095.1 Palaemon carinicauda
ATTGGTGGGTCTTTTCATAGCATTTTTATTGAATTTTTAAATAATAGATTGCAATGAGTAAGTGTTGCGGGGAACCATAGTGACAATAAGAATACAATATCTGGTGTTCCACAAGGTAATGTTCTTGACACATTTCATGATATAATGATTGGCTTACTTTCCTCTGGCTAAGGGTAGAAGAGACTCTTTAGATATGGTAAGCAGCTGTTCTAGGAGAAGGACACTGTTGAGTAGTGCCATAGCCTCCGTACCATAGTCTTCTACCGTCTTGGGATAGAGTTCTCTTCGTTACGGGTACACTCAGGCCCACTATTCTATCTAATTTCTCTTCCTATAGTTTTGTTAAAATTTTTATAGTTTATATAGGAAATATTTATTTTAATGCTGTTATTGTTCTTAAAATATTTTATTTTTCCTTATTTCCTTTCCTCATTGGGCTATTTTCTCTGTTGGGGCCCCTGGACTTATAGTATCCTCCTTTTTATATCCGGGGTTGTAGCTTAGTAAATAATAATAATAATAATAATAATAATAATAATAATAATAATAATAATAATAATAATATGGGGATGATGCTACTCTCTTTGCCTCAATTCCATCTATTGAAAGTAGATCTGAGATTGCAATATCCGTTGATAGAAATCTAGCTAAAATTAGCCATTGGTGTAAAACTGAAAGTATAATTGATTGTAAGCGGGTCAAGGACTGTGGTTCGTCAATATTTAGATCTTTGCATTGATGATATCTTTTTAGCTATATACTCTACAACTCATTTGAAATTTTAGGAGTCATTCTTGATAACAAATTTACTTTGAGAAATACATCTGGTCTTTCTTCTCATATTACACAGAAAAAACGGCCACATTGAAAAATTCCTTTAATAATTTTAGAGTTCAAACTATCCTGAGGAATTCTTTTAATTCTTTCATTCTATCATATTTTGAGCAGCAACTGGGTGTTCAGCTGCTGACTCATATATTTTGTTGGACAAAACATGGCAGTCAATTGGAAAGTAATATTCAGCAACGTCGTTCAGTTATTTCTTTGTTCATGATGCATAAGGTTTTTTCATAATCTCGACCATCCTTTGCATTAAGATCTTCCCAAACAGTACCATATAGTACAAAGTATTAGATTGTGCAATCAATTCTAACAGTCCTGTCTTCCCCGGCATAAGACCCTATGCTATACGATTTTCTAGAAGTTTTATTCCAGCTGTGACCAGATTGTGAAATTATCTTTCTAATATGGTAGTTGAATCAATGGGTCTTGAGAACTTATAACAAATGATTTTCTATTAGACAGGATCACATAAGTTTCGTTACAAAGTTTATATATGACTTAGTTATTTAACGTTGTTACTGATACTAATATATTTGGATTTTTCATTATTTCTCATTTATAATTTACGCGTTACTTTTTTCATTACTTTCCGCACTCAGTTTCTTTCCTTATTGGAGTCCATGTAATTGTAGCATTCTGCTCTCCCAATTTAGGTTGTAACTTGGCCTGTAATGATAAAAATAAAAGAATCTAGATGCGTCCTTGTGGTCTAAGTAACACCAGTCTTGATAAAAATGAAAAAAAAAATAGATTCGGAAGTAAATGGAGTGTGATATCTCTGCGAAATAGACGAGCTGAACTTGAAAACATCATCTCTGAGAACACTGGTTAAAAGGTCATTACCTTCCTAACCCAGCCACTCGGTGCCATAATAAGGCATCTCGAGTCCTTGTGACCATGGCACTCGACTTGCAAGTTAAGTGCTCTGCTCCCCGGAAATTCAGCAGTAATTACGAAATGGCAAAGGCTGACCAGATGTTAATAAACACGGAAAAGAAAGAATTTCATAACCATTGAAATAATACTTTGAGGAAATAGTAAAAACAAGATAAAGCTGAATATCTGGATTTGTACTCCAGGAATATGGAACATAATATGAAAACGTGAGTTCTGCTTAGTTTAATTGGATAAATTCCAGATCATGAAGTGGCAGAACCCGAGTGCTTACACCACAAATTTTCAAGTTGAAATTGAAAAATTTATCTTCGTGTTTTGTCACCGTTAGGGAAATATTCCTAGGCGACAGTTTTCTAAGTGTTTACCGAGCTATGTCCTAAGAACTTTTTCGTAAACAGATTTTTTTTGTTCAAATGTCAAAACCCAATTCATCCATGGGTACTCATCTGAGAAACCCTAAGACTTTCCTCTAATACATATTAATATAAAAGCAATTTCAGTGTGGAAAAAATGAAACCGACAATAACCGTCATTAAAAGTTAAATGAGACATTTTTTAAAAATTACTGTTGGGAAAATAATTTCTTCGTTGGAAAAAGATAAGATTTTCGTAGAGTTTCCTCTTTTATGAAACTGTAATGGAGGATATATTGGACTAGAATTATCTGCTCCCAGTAATAAGCTTCTGGATAGGATGACAAATTCCCAGAAAAATACATTTCCAAAATCTCCTTATCTATTGAAAATTTTATGACTATAAT
>NC_090728.1:146698889-146708765 GCF_036898095.1 Palaemon carinicauda
TGTCCATCATAGTTTATAGATTGGCTTCTTGTAGATTACCTGGCCCCTTATTCCAGACATGGGCTCTTGTAATATTACAGCCCGTAATGTAATGTATTATTTTCACCTACGTATGTTTAAAGAGTTATGCGGAGTACTTCAGTAGTTAAACTTAGCTTTTGTATCTATGAGAGGAAGTAGAAAATGAAACGAAATATTTGTAACTAAACTAATCACACTAAGGAAATTCTTTGATTGCTTTTTCCAACTCGATCATTACAGTCGCTGAAGGGGTAACCTGACCCATGTACCAACCGTGTGTCACACAATTGTACATAATTCCTTTTGTATATAATATGCTTGTATCTTCGCTCTTCCCTCGCACTCAAACGAACATGAAAATTCATGTCTGCTGTTTTGCTCTGAACATTGTCTGTCTCTCGAACATGTTATGGCCTGTTGCCTTGAGGTTTTGTATATAAAGAAGAGTGTTCCTTAATATATAACTCAGTCTATTGCATCCTGCCTTTGCATTCACAACCCTCTCTCGGCTCCGTCACATTGGTGACCCCGGAGTGACTCGCTCCTCCCGCCTCCCCTCCCCATCCCCCCTACACCTCTCACCATTACTATGACGCCGTCAACGCATACCTTCTGCAGCAGTACTCGCCGTCGCCAGCCGCCCGTATAGCAACGCCTTTTAGCTCTCTCAACAACCGTTGGGGGACCAAAGGGCTTCGCTCCCCCTCGGGAAAATGACCAGTATCACTCGCCTGCAATCTGCCGCAGACGGCTCTCCTCGTGATGTGAACCCACTTCATGACTTTCAAACCTCCATCAACGCCTCCACTCGTGACGAAGAGGACATCTAATCAACTTCAACCGAAGCTGACGTGAATGCCGTAGGACACGCCTATGAACGCCGTAGGCCTATGAATGCCGTAGGACACACGCCTATGAATGCCGTAGGCCTATGAATGCCGTAGGACACACACGCCTATGAATGCCGTAGGACACACTCGCCTATGAATGCCGTAGGACACGCCTATGAATGCCGTAGGACACGCCTATGAATGCCGTAGGACACGCCTATGAATGCCGTAGGACACACACGCCTATGAATGCCGTAGGACACACTCGCCTACCCCGTGACGAGCCGGAGCGGCAACAGCCACCCATCATCCCCCACTCGCTCGCACCCCAACCAACGACTTCTACAGCCACTCTGTCGCTAATCGGCGCAGTTTTTACTACTACCTCTCCAGATTCAGGGCACCTATTTAACATGTTCAGTATGTCATTTTTAGAGGGGGAGCCATGTACCAACCGTGTGTCACACAATTGTACATAATTCCTTTTGTATATAATATGCTTGTATCTTCGCTCTTCCCTCGCACTCAAACGAACATGAAAATTCATGTCTGCTGTTTTGCTCTGAACATTGTCTGTCTCTCGAACATGTTATGGCCTGTTGCCTTGAGGTTTTGTATATAAAGAAGAGTGTTCCTTAATATATAACTCAGTCTATTGCATCCTGCCTTTGCATTCACAACCCTCTCTCGGCTCCGTCACACCCAATTTTTAGAAACAGATTACTCATACGTCTTATATCACTTAAATATATTGGGAAAACACTGATAAGTGATAATAAAGCTTAAAGATTTAAGGGAAAAACAGATATGTTACAGGAAAATTGAAACTGGTCTCTCTGACTATTTCCCACGTATCGTAGGGTTGCTTTTTAGTTTTTACAGTTGTCTTCACTAATTCCGGTACCATGACGTCTCCTTAGCTTCCCGTGAAGTGTACCTGAATTAATGAAGCCAACTGTACACCATTACCGAAATCATATTCAACCTTCTCTGGCTATTTTTATCTCACTCCGTCTGAATTCTTAAAGTTTATCTGAATAAAATTAGTTATGGATCTTCCGAACGACATATCCTTTAAAAGGATATTTGAATGACAGATTAAAAGTTTTGAATTAATAGTATAGTATCTCTTTCCCTTTTTCATTTTCGTCTTTTCCTTTATTTTTTTTTCTTGTTCATTTTCTTCTTTTTATTCGATAAGTGATAGATTTCAATAAGTAAAATTTTTAATATTAAATCTACAACAACATAATCATGCTTGTATGTATGTATATATAAATGTCTGTATGCTCGCCTGTATTTCCGATAGATAGCTTTCATATGGGTCAGTATGTGGTAAGTTAGAATTTAGAATAGCTTCATTATAAATGTTGTAATAATCTAAGTTAACTGCATTTGAAGAAACTGATTCCTTAAGACAACAATTAACTTAGCATCCTCAGTTTCCAGTACATAAAACGAATCACATTCCTATTGCCAATAGTATTTATCCGTTTGTAAGGAAACGATGTGTTATCTTTGTCATTTAATGCATCAAGTAAAAGGAATCGAGAGAGAGAGAGAGAGAGAGAGAGAGGAAAAAAAAAAAAAAAACGGGAAACACTGGGACAGAATCAAAATGAAAAATAACTAGACGATGACCAGGAGCAGCAGCAGAAATACCAGATGCCAGACAGACGTCTGACTGCACGAAAATCTATCTTTAGAGTCTCTTCTGTTGTGTTCTATTTCTGTTTAGATAAGAACAAGCTTTTGAGATGAGAGATGACGGAGAGAATCCAGTAGAATCTCGAGGAAAATTCATGTTGCCCAGTTTTGTTGGTCTGGCAACAGATGGAAATCGTAGGATTTCTTTGCTGGTTAATAAAACCTGTGCGCAGAAAAAAAAAAAAAAAAAGTCATGAAACGCAAGGAAAGCCAATTTTCTGGAAAACGTGCGAAAGACAGCACGATCTTTCCTTGATCATTTGCATATGCAAGAAGCACTAAGAGGCCATTGTGCTTGACAGCTTGCAGTTTGCTTGTTAGAAGTTCGAAATAGGACTTGCTAACCATTATCTTGGAAGTTTTCGAGGATTTTAATCTGTAGTAAGCAACAGGAATTTCGTGTATTATACAGATTCCACTTGAATAGAAATTTTATTCAATATGCTGAAAATTTGCTGTTCCTATGAGTGTCCCTCCTCACCGGTGGTAACTTCTATGAAACTCCAAAGCAGTATCACTAACAAAATCCGCCTTGGTTTGAATAACATCGTCGGCAGCTTTAATACCTTTCAAACATCCATGCCTGACAGAGCAGCATAAGTAATACCTCATACCTGGGTAGTGGGTTGTGGGTAGTGGGTACCCCTCGGCCCTATCATATAAATGTCGTTTCTGTCCTGAAGGCTTTCTCGCCTTCCCTGAATATGAAGGTCCTTATGGCACACCTTTCACACTTATCCCAGCACATATTATCTCTCTCTCTCTCTCTCTCTCTCTCTCTCTCTCTCTCTCTCTCTCTCTCTCTCTCTCTCTCTCATGTATATATATATATATATATATATATATATATATATATATATATATATATATATATATATATATATATATATATATATATATTAGAATTTTTTCGCGTTACGAAGTATAGCGAAAAATAATTGTCCTAACGACATGTAAGCAGATCTTAAGTGTCTTGTTACTTAAGTTCAGTTGTTATGTAGGCAGTGGCCAATGAGAATTTAGTGTTGGGTGAAACGTATTCAATGTTTGAAGAGGTATTTAGTAAGTGGTAACTTTCTAGCGCACGCTAGCCCGAGCAAGTCGAATTTATTAGCCAGGACGCCAGGCAGGGTCAAATACAGCTTCAGATGTGAATAGTGTTTTCACGTTAGCAATCAGAATGCTGAAACCGTTTCAAGAAGTGATGGACAATCTATTATCCGATTTCCAGCAGAATATTCCACAAGTATCCGCACATCGTTAAAGTATGATGGAAAACCATTTGAATGAGCATCGCGTTATTTTGAGGAAACTGATACGAAAATGTTAGTATTAGATGCGATTGTTTATCAACTTGGAGGACAAGGAACATCTAAAAATGCTGCAGAAACGAGTTAGTACGCAAAGAGCAGCATCGTCGAAAGTGTCAAGCTAGTTAAATATCGAGGGAAAGTGTGGATTCATATCAACTTTGATGGAAGAGGTCTAGAGCTCAATAAAGGCCGAGAGTTGACATTGGAGCCGGGAACGTACCAAGCAAGACGTCGAAAAGATAAGTGAAAATATAGCTGTTTTTATTTTGTATACTTAGCAGTTGGTACAAGGAAATTGGAACATTGTGTTTATTTTATTTTATTGTTTTTAATCGCCTGTTGGTTGTTGTTATTCACAATACATTGAACAGAATTAGATTGGGATAGTCATTGACGTCTAAAAGGTCGATCATAAAATTCCATTTCAAAACCGTTACTGTGGTTGTTGGATTGGGTAACAATAGGTCAGAAAGGGACGAATCAGAGTTTATTAAAAGAGAATGGGTGACACTGGTATCAGAAAAACTAAGAAATAATTCCTTTGACGGTGACCAAGAATGGAAATGGTAAGCAAAGGCTGGTTTTTTATTACAAACTTTTTAAGGATTTAATCAGTCTACTGTCTGCTTATCGCATAGAAATCTATTAAAACGTTGCCAATATCTTTCTCATTGGGGAAAAATGTAAAAAGTTTTTATAATGGATTATCTTTAGATATTTTTGAAAGCGGCAGTGCATCTTTACTAAAGTTCTTAAGTCTGTTAGATATTGGAGATCTAAGGAAGTGAAGATTGAAGTATTTTTAGATGATGGCATAGCTGCGGATGGTTGTTTTGAAGGGGCATTGGATGCTAGCTATTTACTTTTAAAAGCTTCAAGATTTGGATTTATTTACAAGAAAGTATAATTGGTTTTCAGACTCTAAATTGTATTTGGAAAGGTTTACAGAGGACGAATACTGAAGGCAAATTTTGTAATTACAGTATTAGGATAAACTATGCCGTTAAAGATCTTGTTTAGATGCCAAACCTTCTGAATTAACAAAAACGTTATTTTAACGAATATCTTTTGGACAGAATTGTCTGTTACATAATTTCCACGAAATTTGTCGTGAGAAGTATTGTTAAAATGTAAACGATAAAGTATTTCTGTATTTTTACATATTGAGCAAAGCTAGTTGAGAACTTAATGAAGAAATGTCAGATGCTCTGGTTGAGATCACGTTTTGACGCAGAAATTCATTCTTTTTATTTTGGTCGTTACTTTAACTATATACTTGCATCAGACTTATTTAACCTATTATTTCATTGTGACGCCAAAGATGTAGGCAGTTTATCACTATATTGTGACGCCTATAATGTAGGCAGTTTATCACTATATTGTGACGCCTATGATGTAGGCAGTTTACACTATATTGTGACGCCTAAGGTGTAGGCAGTTTATCACTATATTGTGACGCCTAAGATGTAGGCAGTTTATCACTATATTGTGACGCCTCAGATGTAGGCAGTTTAGCACTATTGTGACGCCTCAGATGTAGGCAGTTTAGCACTATTGTGATGCCTCAGACGTAGGCAGTTTAGCACTATATTGTGACGCCTCAGATGTAGGCAGTTTATCACTCTATTGTGACGCCTAAGATGTAGGCAGTTAATTACTATATTGTGACGCATCAGATGTAGGCAATTTATCACATTGCGAAGCCTCGGATGTAGGCAATCTTATCAATATATTGCAACGCCTCATAGGAAATTTACCGCTATATTGCGACGCTTCAGACATAGGAAATTTACCGCTATATTGTGACTCCTCAGATTTAATAGTTATATTGTGACGCCTCTGGTGTTGGGAAATTTATATGTTGTGACACCTCAGTAGCAGGTTTGGAGTAATTCTGAAGTTTTTAGCGATGAATACAGCGCATTTTTTTTATCATGAAAAGAGTGGTTGGAAACTGGACAGCAAATGAATCTTTAAAATTAAACATGAAGGAGCAGGAGGCAGTCGACAGAATTATGTAAAGTACTTTGGCAATGTTTGAACGTTGTTTCAGATAAAAGATTTTCGATTTTAATGCAAGTAGGTAGCAAAAAGCCAGATTTGGAAATCATAGAAAACCAAAGAATTTAAACTTGTACTGAATACACTGTTCAGGTCATCAATGTATGTTAGCCCGGAAAGAGTACAAAAGAGTGGATATTTTGAAGTGTTGTCAACTAACATGGATGAATGGTCAATTCTTGCTTACATTTTTCAGAGTTATGGACTTGTGAGAGTTATTCATTCTTTAGACTGTTTTGCTACTTTTAAAAATATGTTGAGGTTTTTAATCTCTAATATTGGTGTCCCGGTACAGAGGGAATTGATGCTTTAACTTGAGGTTTAGTGCTTTATACCAAAAGTTATTAATAAAATGGAGGTAAAAATTCTTAAGTAGAATATTCAAGAGTGAAAGTCCTCTTCATCTTGACTGTTGATATTAACGAGGGAAGCTTTATTGTTAAACTTTGAGTGTTGACGTAACAAGGTTATTACACACGGCAAAGAGGGAAATTTTTCGCTGAAATTTAACTTTGATATAGAAGGTAAAGGTTTTTGAAATTATAAGTATATATGTACAATGTTTTATTTTTGGAATCTGCTTTCCAGGATCGTGAATACAATGAAATGCCAGCAGTCGTCTTTAACGGTGGCATCTAATTTGGACAGGAAATTGGGGAACCTCAGTTGTCATGGGCATCTTCTCTCATCGATGAATGACAGCACCAACAAGGCCTACCAACTTGTCTTTCAACAAAGAGAAGCTTACAATAATGGTCACGAGCAAAGCTAAATGCTATTGTATGTTGCTTTATTTATGACGCTTTTATTAGATTCCGGCGCTTTAGTAATCTCCAGTGATCAGGCTATTTATGCCATAACGTGCATGCATGAAATGAGGGGTTACATAGATCCAACGGAAAATTCACTTGTTAAATCTTTGCAAGCACCTGTGAAACATTAAGCTGGTAGATCGGTGCATACAAAGGATCTTTTTGATAATATGGTGTTGCAGAATCCGTGCGGATTATATTTTCCGATATTGAAAAACTTCTTTATTATTTTGATAGATCATTAAGGTTTTCTTATGAGATTTGGGGAATTAAGTTTATTGTAATTTGAAGATTTCTTAGTTGAACGGAAAAAAAAAAAATGAAAAATCACCAATACTGTGAAGTTTTTTATATCGGAAGTTGTCACAAATGCTTTTCCATATTTGATGTATTTTGCTTGATACAGAGGAAGCTGGAATGATTTTGTCCTTTGATCGATTTCTCTTTAAGAAGTTTTTTAAAAAGCTCCTGTAATGTAACCAAACAGAATTTTTTGTTAAAACTGTGGCTACAAGCTCAAACATCGCAAACGATAACGTCAATGATAGGTGTCTTCATAGACATGAGTGTTGGTAGTCTGTTTAAAGTAAACATGTTTGTCAAAGGCTTCAAAAAGAGGTTAAATGTGTAAATCATTCAATCGGAACATTTATTTCTCTCTCTCCATTTTTTTCCTTCTCTCCCTTTCTTTGGTATTATCTAGGGTCAACCGGCACGGTGCGCTATAATGCAATTTAATGTTTTATTATGTTTATACCTGTAAATAATGCGGAGTGAAGTGAGGACTAGAATTTTTTCGCGTTACGAAGTATAGCGAAAAATAATTGTCCTAACGACATGTAAGCAGATCTTAAGTGTCTTGTTACTTAAGTTCAGTTGTTATGTAGGCAGTGGCCAATGAGAATTTAGTGTTGGGTGAAACGTATTCAATGTTTGAAGAGGTATTTAGTAAGTGGTCACTTTCTAGCGCACGCTAGCCCGAGCAAGTCGAATTTATTATTATTATCATTATTATTTATTAGTAGTACAAGAGTGAGGTTCCACCACTCAAATTTGAGTTACTCTGCATTATTGCCGTGGATACACAGGTTTCCATAGTTTTTTCAAAACTTGAGATTTTGTTTTTTATCTATGGTTTTTCCTGGGCGGCAGAGGAGGCTTATATGTTAATTTGAAAGTTTGTTCATTTTGTTTTAAATATGCACTGCTGTATCAGTACAGAAGTTTGTAGAAGTTATTAGAATGTGATGTTATATATAAAATGTTTTTTAAAAAGTATGATTCATTAGAAAAATAAACCTGGCGTCAACCGGCACGGTGCGCTATAATGAGGGTCAACCGGCACGGTGCGCTATAATGCAATTTAATGTTTTATTATGTTTATACCTGTAGATAATGCGGAGTGAAGTGAGGACATATATATATATATATATTCACATTATATATATAATATGTGTGTAAGCGTATATATATATATATATATATATATATATATATATATATATATATATATATATATATATATATATATATATATATGTGTGTGTGTGTGTGTGTGTGTGTGTGTGTGTGTGTTTGTGTATAAGGAAGAGAAGACGATTAATTGATGAGCTAAGGAAATTTGCGGGTAGTGATTGTCATAGCAAGACACTTGTGGGAGGACAAGTATCCAATTAAGCCTTAGGTTTTATTGTAACCTCTTGTGTTCTGTTTACGCAATTCCAAAAGAATCTGGTCGTTATTTCCCTTCGCGATTTACAGTTTTATCATATTATCGTCATATTTTTAGTCATCCACTATTCGGGAACCTTAGGCTACTATCCTTAACAGTTTCTTTACAACTCTGAGTAGTTATCATTAGTCATAGCTTTTGAATAGTAAAAAATAATCTTCTTTGATTTCTCGGCCTGGAAATTCTTGAAAGCAAATTACTAGCAGTCATATATTCAACTTCTCTTCTTTCATCGTCACAAATCTCCCCTATATGATAGTGTAAGTGTGTCCGGGTGTGTGTGTGTGTGTGTGTGTGTGTGTGTATACTAGTCTATCTCATATCTCTTCCTCTTGTTTGTTAGTTTTCTTTTTTCCAATTTCTGGAATCACACAAGAAAAAAAACGAACGAAAATATATTCCTTATTTTGGACACGCGATGCCTCTAGTACTCCGTAGTAGAAGTTAACATAGATATAGATCAATGTATTTTCGGTAATCAATCAGTGATGGCAATTGATTTTCCCCTTTTTGTGACCTTTCATTTTTTTCAGCAATATATTTTTGGAAAAAAATTACGTGAATAATTATTCTATGCTTATTTTTTCTTAATATAAATGGTATTGAATCTTGTCTCGTTACATGTTTATGCAAATGGATATGTTCAGTATTTTGCTATATAGCAAATTCCATTGAATGAACTTTGTACTCACAAACATCATACAAAAAAGAGCACTAAAAATAGCAGCCTCCCATGAGTCTACATTGAAAAATCTCTGACAATAGAAAAAAAACCGAAAATATATGATGCTGACAGTGGATCAGATAAATCTATGCTTTAGTGTTTGAAAACTTATAGCGTTTAAGGTCAAAAGTTAAACAATTCTTATTTATTAAATGTAACTTACTTTTTATTCAATGATCAAAGAGAATTTTGCAGACTCATATTTTGAACTAAAAGGCTTCACTTTTTGTTTTAATTTCAGTGTTGATTCATTTACGGGAAATAGTTTTATAGTAATTCTTCAAATTCTTCTTCCATGCTGCATTATTTAGTAAAAACTATATCTATGTATACAAAAATATCTATGCCAGCTACAAAGTTTAAATGTAATGAAATTATGACTTTATTTACCTTTGCGATAGTTGGTATTTTTGGAACTTTTCTATCTTTTGATAAAATTAATAATTTGGGAAAGAAAATTCTTAGAAAACAAGTCTTTTGTTAGATTTCAAATACTACCAATGTCCTTCATTTTGCAAGTTGAATTTAAAATGTGAATGTTTTCGAAATTGCATCTATTGTGAAGGTAAACCGAAGGCGCTGTCTGGCATACAAAACCAAAAACATAAATGGTTGATAGTCAATCTTTCATATCTGAAAAAAAGTTAAACTGGAATATTTTTTTTTTTCATGTCAC
>NC_090728.1:146711765-146716765 GCF_036898095.1 Palaemon carinicauda
ACTTTATTTCGAAAAAAAAGGAATAGGGGTTATTTATATTATTTTAATCTCTTTCTTCCTCCACATACAAATACAATAGATTAAATGCTTAGACGAATAATTAAATACATGCGTAGGTGAAATATTAAAAAAAATGAGCAAGAGAGTATAGTGTCTCCCCTTCGTGAGAAAGTAAGGTTAATCAATCTATAAGCGAATCATTCATCTAAACATAATATTCAGTCCCTAATTATCTAGACATGATACTAAATTTAGAAACACAATTATTGCAGATGAAAATTAAGATAAGTGAATGCTGGATGTCTATTATATTTGATAATAGATGAAACTGTGTAATGACTGTTTGATGAACATGTCTTGAGGATTATGATTATCTGAACTTTCATCTTAGTTTGCCTATTTGTTCATTACTTTTCCTATTTATTCAAGACTTTCCGTATTTATCCATGATTTTTACTATATATTCATGACTTTTTCCCATTCATGATTTTTGCTATTTATTCATGTTTTTTCCTATTTATTTATTACTTTTCATATTTATTCATAACCTTTCCTATTTATTCGTGATTCTTCCTATTTATTCAATACCTATTTATTCGTAATTTTCCTATTTATTCATAATTTTTCCCATTTATTCATTACATTTCAAATGAGAAAAGGATCAAAAAGCAAAATTTTAATTCATGTCTATATATTCGAACACACTTTAGTGTTTATATACTCGATGTATGACTGAAAGATTTAAATATTATACAAGTATGAACAAAGATTCTGTTTATGATGGTGTGATCCAACTAAATAGTATGTTTTATAACCTCTCAAGCTAAATAGTTTCTTTTATTATTGTAATTGTCTCCAGCATCAAATTCTTAGATAAATCACTTTCAAATATCCTCGTAAACTTCCTAATATTGAGATTTTCATACCATCTTTATCTCCCTCTAACCTTTTCTCCATAATCATACTTAGTATTACTTAATAATCTCGACAAACAAAATTGGAAGCTGCATTCAGTAGTGATAGTTTGTTCGTCTTCCATTTTCTGTCCACAAGGTATATGAAAATAATGTTAAAGTATTTTATTAATGATCATGGATGGAGGATACACATAAGAATCAGTTAATTTTTTTATGTGAATCAAAGATATTTGTAAAGATCCATTGCATTTGTTCAAAGTTTAAAGAAAATCAAATCATGTGCGACCAATCAGTAGACTTACTCGCATCTAACTTTACTAATTATCTCTGACGGTGAAGTTCCACGAAGCCCTCATCCAACCCCCCCCCCCCCAAACCCCCATCCTGTAAGATATATGCATCTTTAAAGTTGAATGGGCGTGGTGGATAGAATATATAGGGTATTTACATTTAGTAATTGACCGCTATTTAAATGTTTTCTAGTTTGCAACAAAATCTGCCGATTTTGCTTAAATATTTGTTCATGAAAGTTCAAATTCCCCTTGTCTTTTATCCTCTGTCATAAATATTTTCTTTTTAACTTGAGGATACTTGATCTTCTACCTATGTTCTTAAAATTAGAAAAAATTAGATAGAGAAAGCTAATGGTTCGACCAGTGCTAATAGCTTGTTTCAATTCTTAGAATAGGTACAGTGAATCATCAGAGGATATTTTTAAAGCACTATTTCTAACTACATCTTAATATTCTTTTATGATGAAATCAATAGAAAGTCATTGCTTTGACTTATTGCGCGTGTATAATGGTCAATTCGAGATTTAAAAAAAATAAAAAAAAAAATCAGGTGAAAGAGATTAAGGTAATTTTCAATCCAAACTGCTAAAAAATTATCTGTCGGATCTTTGTTGAGCAAAGGTCAAATCATTCATTTGTGTTTTCAATGTCTCTATTATTTTCCAATGTAAGCTGCTGATAGACCAGTGTTAACCAAATTAGTTATCTCTCTCTCTCTCTCTCTCTCTCTCTCTCTCTCTCTCTCTCTCTCTCTCTCTCAGAGATGTTTTTAAGCTCCAGTTTCAGGCTGCGTCAACCTATCTAGTAGTGTATGCCATCCTGAACCGCTCCCTTCTAAATGCTTTTCACTCCAGGCTAATTTGAGAAAAAAAAAATACTGGAAGTTCGTATCACTGAATTAGTTGTATTATTAGTTTTTACTATTAAATAGTCATTCTATGATTATATATTACTAGTGTACATGACCCACCAGTTATAGATATATGCACACACACACACCCACGCCCATGCACCCTTCTCGCCAGGGTATGACTACTCCTCTCTACCTCAGGGACGGAGGCAGCTAGCGTGACTTGAACAAAAAACTAGTATATATATATATATATATATATATATATTTATATATATATATATATATATATGTGTGTGTGTATGTGTGTGTGTGTGTGTCCAGTCCATATGTGTGTATGTATGTATGTATGTATGTATGTATATGTATATATTTAGTTACTTGCTCTTTATTGTATAGGGCAGATGGCCCCTTGTGTCAACTCCTAAAGGTAGTGAGAATGGACATCTCAGTCTTAACTAGCAAATTTCCTTTCTTGCAATACTCTGTAAATGGAAAATTCTGACTTTTTTCTTTGCTCTTTAATTATACCTAAAGCCATCTTTATAATAGGGTCAATCTCTCACTTTTCCAAATCTCTACTAGCCTCCTAGCTAATACAGTGATAACATGTCCGCCTAGCATTTGCATGGCAGCAGATCGATCCCCGCCCGGGACCGTGAGTTTAAGCTCTTCACTGTTGAGGCCACTAGTGTAGTTGGGCACCACAGTGGTGGTATTGGGCTTACCCGGCTGACGTTCTAGTGAGCATCTATTCCGATGAAATTTGCACCTTTTAACCTTCATTTAAGTTATGCCTTCCCTTAGTCTAATTTCCGGCGCTTGAATTAAAAGATCATGAGGTAGATGTGGGAGGATATTGTGTGTTTGTTACTACTATCCAACTTTTACATAATTAATGAATATTTTGTTGAACATGTAGATCTTTAGCGGATAATGCATGAGCAATTTATGCTTTTTAAAACTATCCCTTGTCCATTATTCTAAAATTGCATAAATATAATGTTTTTTTTTTCTGTACATTTCACATCTGCTTCAACATATTTGAATTCAACATTGGGCTTGGTTAGAGGATGGCAGGAAACCTCCGTATAATTTCCATTTATTTTTTTAGATTACATTACGCTTGTAAGGTTTTCGTCCTGACGCTTTTATTATTTTTTACAGAAAGATTCAAATTCCGTTTTTTTTTTTTTTTTTTTTTTTTTTTTAATAGGAAGTAACATTGCCATAATTCCAGATATAATTGATGCTGGAGTGGAAAAACGACAACAATAGTCGCCTGCACACACAAAAATTATCTAATAATTTTTCACTTATTTTCTGAACTTATTTTCTGAATATACATACAGTAAAACTGGCACAATAGAATACATAACTTCCCTTCAACTTAAATGAAAGAAGTTGATAGGTGTTAAGTAGCTGGTTACGCAAGTGAACAAATTATAGTAAAAAATTAGAAAAATAACTCTCGAGAAAAGATATAAAAAAACAGACGCTTTGGAATACAATTTGTTTTCGTGTTTTTATATTCCTTTTTATTAACTTTCTTATAAATATACATTGTTTGGCTTGTAACTTTTCTTGAGCTTGTTAGATTTCTTAGAACCATCTCCCTAAAAAACATTACTTGCTCAAGTGCCAGAACACACCGTAATTCTTTTAATAAAAGAACTGATGTAAAAACAACATTGTTGTTCACTGTTCCGTGTTTGTTATCTGAACGCTTCATAGCCTCTGATCATAATTAATCAGAGAAAGTTTAGGGGTTTAGAACTTGGTTACTTGGGAGTTCTTTTATATGGTGTTTCTTTGATCACGCTATTATTCTATCATTATTTATAAAAAAAAAAAAAAAACTTTTATACGTTGCAAGTCCTATTTGCAATACATATTTCTTACTTGTCAAACTCCTGTGTCATCTTGGCATGTAAAGTGAAAATAACCATAGCACCTTGGATGGATTTGCTATTTATTAAAATATATAGGCAATATAGGCCTATAGGCTAAGAATAGTAGCCGCTTCTAGTCTACTGAAGGACAAAGATCTCAGAGTTTTCTCTACTGGAAAAACTGTATTCAGATATAATGAGGATCTCCAGAAAATCGAATTTGGTAACCATGACAACTAAAGGTTTAAAGGTCGCTCATGAATGGCAGGGGCAAGGGACATTGACATTGCCCTATCGAGTATGATAATCCCCTAGAGACTGACCATATATACATATGATCAGGGGCCAAGCCCCTCTCTACCCAAGCTAGGACCATTGAGGGCCAGGATATGACTTCTGTTGACTCAGCAGATAGACCTGTAGGCTCCTCAAACCGCCCATCCTTTTCTCACAAGGATAATGAGGTTACAGCAACCAAAGAAACTAACAAGTATGAGTGCGACTCCAACTCCAGTCTGGGGTTCACCAGTCAGGGACATTACTACATCGGCCACCACAACCCAGAGCCTCTATAAACATATGAGAAGCCTTGATTACGTCATATCCTGTTTTACACAAATTGCGGTCATGAAGGCGATGGAGGAAGGAAAGCCCTGCCCTACACTGGAGGAGTGCAGGCCTCTCTCCCTCGCCCTTCCCCCCGACGACAGATTCTGGAAAGATATCCAGTTTACCTTCACGGTCGGGAAACTGGATCCTGACGCAGCTGGTCGTCAGTTTAATGAAGACCTGCCAAAACTGAACGACCACCTCCTTCGTCGGAAACAGGAGACCAAGGAGAGGCTAGCCGCCTCCCTGTCCCATCAGATTCAGCTCGAAGTCATGGCCAGGGACGCTAGGGTCCCAGACTTGTATATGGTTCTCGCAAAGACCCACCTAGTCACAGTGGTGAAGGCCTTATATGGCTTCATTAAGGCCCGGAGAGCCTACAGAGAGTTCGTGTTTGCCAACGCGACAGTAAAACATGAACCCCGGAAACTAATCTCCT
>NC_090728.1:146731765-146734265 GCF_036898095.1 Palaemon carinicauda
ATTAATTTCATAGTAACATACGAGCATGAAAATCAACTTGGTTTTCAAGATACAAATCTTACGAAACTTTTTAGCGCAGACGGTTGTATTTGGGATTTTGATGTTTTTACTAAACAAACATTTAAGGGTTATCGAATGAACTTAATAACCATATGACTATAAGTTATAAACTGAATAAACTTTATTACATAGAGCATATTATTCTTTCTGTAGTAATTGGTTTAATTTTCGCAAAGAACTGAATTTGTATGTAAATTAATAAACAGATTTTTAAATTCAAGTTTGAACGAGTTACAAATGGTGAAACCGGAAGAAAAAAGCTAGTAATATATCAGAAATTACCATACATAAATGACAATAGCTGTTCATGTATAAAAACAGGAAATGAGGCATATTATAGACAGGAATATTCTCAAATAAATTTTAAAATCTTTTTCTCCCAACATCTTTACGATGCAAACATTTTTAAACCAAAAAGAACTACTACCCGATGCATTTTGCTCTGGTATATGTTATGTTCAGCCGTGCTAGGCGGTATGTCTTAGCAATCCATGTTTGCCAACGGTTATATAAGCGGATGAGCAACTTGGAGTAGTAACAACAACTATGGGTGTGGAGGAAATAACCCCCCCAGATCTCGAAGTTCCTGGTAGCATGGTAACGGATTGGATTTAAGGCAATTGACAAGATGTCTTTTCGGCTTTTACTCTTGATGTTTGAAGTTGATCTTACTGGAATTAGTAGTGACCAGCAGGGGTCACTTGCCTTAGTTAGATAGGCACTGCGCATCCCAAGGAACTGGCTATCCTTTTATGAATTTAGCCAGTGGATCCTCTATGGATTTAGTCAGTGTATACATATATACATATACCAAGGCACTTCCCCCAATTTTGAGGGGGTAGCCAACATCAAACAAATGAAAAAAAAGGGGACCTTTCCTCTCTCTGTTCCTCCCAGCCTGACAAGGGACTCGACCGAGTTCAGCTAGTACTGCTAGGGTGCCACAGCCCAACCTCCCCCATTATCCACCACAGTTGAAGCTTCATAACGCTGAATCCCCTACTGCTGTTACCTGCGCATTCATCCAAGGTGACCGGAGGAGGCAGCAGGGCCTACTGGAACTGCATCACAATCGGTCGCCATTCATTCCTATTTCTAGCACGCTCGTTCTCTTTTCTCTGACCACTATCCTCCTATCACCAAGAGCTTTCTTCACTCCATCCATCCAATCAAAAATTGGCCTTCCTCTTGTACTTCTCTCATCAACTCTTGCATTATCACCTTCTTTAGCAGATAGCCATTTTCCATTCTCTCAACATGGCCAAACCACCTCAACACATTCATATCCACTCTAGCTGCTAACTCATTTCTTGCACCCGTTCTCACCCTCACTACTTCGTTCCTAACCCTATCTACTCAAGATACACCAGCCATACTCCTTAGACATTTCATCTCAAACACATTCAATTTCTGTCTCTCCTTCATTTTCATTCCCCACAGCTCCTATCCATAAAACACAGTTGGTACAATTACTTTCTCATACAGAACTCTTTACATTCATGGTCAACCCTCTATTCTTTACCACTCCCTTCACTGCCCCCAACACTTTGCATCCTTCATTCACTCTCTGACATACATCTGCTTCTACTCCACCATTTGCTGCAACAACAGACTCCAAGTACTTAAACTGATCCATCTCCTCAAGTAACTCTCCATTTAACATGACATTCAACCTCGCACCACCTTTCCTTCTCGTACATTTCATAACGTTACTTTTACCCATATTAACCCTCAACTTCCTTCTCTCACATACACTTCCAAATTCTGTCACTAATCGGCCAAGTTTCTCTTCCGCATCTGCAACCAATACAGCATCATCCACAAACAACAATTGATTTACCTCCCATTCATGATCATTCTCGTATACCATTTTCAATCCTCGTCCAAGCACTCGAGCATTCACCTTTCTCGCCACTCCATCAACATACAAGTGAAACATCCATGGTGACATCACGCATCCCTGTCTTAGCCCCACTCTCACTGGAAACCAATCGCTCACTTCATTTCCTATCCTAACACACGATTTACTACCTTTATAGAACTTTTCACTGCTTGCAACAACCTTTCACCAATTCCATATAACCTCATCACATTCCACATCGCTTCCTTATCAACTTTATCATATGTTTTCTCCATATCAGTCTATGGAAAGTGAAAATGACAGAATGGCCCCAGTCCTGCCGCGAAAATTTAAAATTTGTAATTGGAATGTTAGAACCTTGACTCAGATTGGGAAGTTACAGCAAGTGGAGAATGAATTAATAAAATATAGTTTGGATATCTTGGCCCTAACTGAAACACGTTGTAAGGGGATTGATGAGGAAACCTTAGACATTGGATATATATATATATATATATATATATATATTTATATATACATGTATGTATATACATATATACATGTATTTCAAATAAGCCATATATATTAATACATTAAAGT
>NC_090728.1:146744265-146749265 GCF_036898095.1 Palaemon carinicauda
TGTTGTCATTTTCATTAATACCTGTGACGTCATTTACACCATTCAATTATATTCGGAATATGAATTAAGCTATATGTTTGTTAACTTATTATGGATATGTAGTTTGACAATGTGTTTTTCATTCCGTCGGTATTACGCAATGCCATGTTTACTTACTCTTTTTAATTGAATATACTGTGACGGCCGAGAGAGGGTTGTGAACTCAAAGGGAGGATGCAATCGACTGAGTTATATTATTGTAGAAAATTCTCCTTATATACAAAACCTCAAGGCAACAGGATATAACAAGTTCACGAGACAGACAATATTACAGAGGAAAAACCAGACATGAATTTTCATGTTCGTTTTAGTGTGAGGGAAGAGCGAAGATACAAGCATAATATATACAAAAGGAATTATGTACAATTGTGTAAAACACGGTTGGTACATGGCTCCCCCCCTAAAATGACATACTGTACATGTTAAATAGGGCGCCCTGATCTTGTAAGGCGAACTGTAGGCGGGTCATCTGGCAGAAGATAAGACGATCAATGGAGACCCAGTCTTCTTTGCCCTGAATGTTTTGGAGGAATGCTTTCGGACTGCGTCGGATCACAAGGAAAGGGCCCGTGTAAGGGGGCGTTAGTGGTGGCTTGCTGGTGTCGTTGCGCAGGAAGACGTCAGTTACAGAGTGCAAGTCCGTTGGTATATGATGCTTCACTGGGGGCTTGTAAGTCTGGCAGCATGGAGTAAATTTTCCCACGACGTGACGTATGCGCTGGAGATCGTCAGAGGAGGTTGTAGAAGGAAAAACTTCGGCAGGGACAATCAACGGGTCGCCATACACCATTTCAGCTGCCGAGACGTCGAGGGCGTCTTTAGGAGTGGTCGTTAGTCCCAGGAGGACCCAGGGAAGCTTAGTAAACCAGTTGGGAATCCTTGCAGTGGGACATCAAAGCTGCTTTGAGGGTGTGATGAAAACGTTCAACCATTCCATTGGCAGCGGGGTTGTAGGCCGTTGTCTGATGTAGGGTGATGCCCAGGAGATTCGCTAATGACGTCCACAATTGAGAGGTGAAAGTGGTTCCGCTGTCAGAAGTAATATGCTCAGGGATACCGAATCTTGAAATCTATCCAGAGAGTAAGGCAGATGTACATGAGGCGGACGTTGCAGTTTCAGTGGGAATGGCTTCAGGCCAACGAGTGGAGCGGTCGATGACAGTAAACAGGTAACGATGTCCTTATGATGTGGGTAGGGGGCCTACAACGTCGACGTGAATGTGTGTGAAACGACGCTGAGGTTGAGAAAAGGTGCCCACTCCTGAATCCGTGTGTCGATGTACCTTGGAAGTTTGGCAAGAAGTACAGGCGCGGACCCAATCCTCAGCATCCTTAGCAATGCCGTGCCAAATGAACTTTGCCTTCAGCAGCTGTGCAGTAGAACTACACGAGGGATGTGAAAGGCCGTGAATGAAATCAAACACCTGTCAGCGCATGGGAGCGGGAATCTAAGGTCGCGGTCTACCAGTACTGACGTCACAGAGGAGGGTGGTGTTGGAGTCTTCGAGGGGAAAGTCTTCCCAACGGAGGGACGTGCAGGATGTCCTACAAGCTTGATACTCTGGTTCCTGTCGTTTGGCTTCAGCCAGGGCGTTGTAATCCAATCCCAGTTGAACGGCAGCCAAAGTGCTTCTTGACAGGGCATCGGCAACGGGATTCATTTTCCCAGGGACATACTGGAGGGTGCAATTGTATTCAGCCACGGCGGAGAGATGTCGGCGTTGACGGGCAGACAAGGCATCAGACTGTTGAGTGAAGGCGTGCAAGAGAGGCATGTGGTCTGTGCGAATGACGAAGGGCGTACCTTCTAAGAAATGGCGAAAGTGACGGACAGCCAAGTGAAGTGCACCGCCAGCAATTCTCGATCGAAGGTAGAATAACCCGATTCTGCCTTAGACAGTTTTCTGCTGAAGAAGGCCAATGGGCGGGGCGAGCCTTTGACCACCTGCTCGAGTACTGCACCAATAGCGACGTCACTGCATCGGTGGAGAGAAGGAGAGGGGCGTGTTGGATAGGAAAAGTGAGAGCCCCAGCAATTGATAGGGCCTTCTTCGCATTGCAGAAGGCTGCTTCTTGAAGGGGACCCCACTTCAGCTCCTTCGGCTTGCCCTTGAGGGAGGGCGTAGAGGGGAGCAAGAGTGGCGGCAATGGCTGGCAGAAAACGGTGATAATAGTTGATCATGCCCAAGAATTCCTGCAGAGCTTTGATGGTCGAGGGCACGGGGAAGCTCTGAACGGCTGCTACCTTCTCAGGGAGGGGGGTGGACACCTTCAGGAGTGATGCGGTGCCCTAAGAACGATACTTCGTTGGCGCCAAAGGTACACTTGTCGTACCGGACTACAAGGCCGTTTTGTTGCAGGTGTTTGAGCACGATGCGCAGGTGACGGAGGTGTTCCTCTTTTGAGGAAGAGAACACAACTATGTCGTCCACATAACATACACAGAAATGGAGGTACCCTAAGATGCCATCCATGAGACGTTGAAACGTGGCCCCAGCATTACGAAGGCCAAAACAGGAGTAATTGAAGATGTATGTACCTAACGGAGTGGTGATGGCAGTCTTAGGGATGTCTTCTGGGTTCATAGGCACCTGATAATACCCCTTCAGGAGATCGAGCGTAGAGAAAACCTTTGCTTTTTGCAGGTAGGAGGTCACGTCGGCAATGTTTGGGAAGGGGTAGTGATCCGGTTCTGTTTGCATATTCAGGCGCCTGTAATCCACGCACGGACGGAGGGAGCCGTCTTTCTTCAGAACGATGTGTAAGGGTGACAACCATGGGCTGGAGGCCTTTTGGCAAATGCCCATTTCCTCTATTTCAGCGAACGTCTGTTTGGCGGCTGCCAATCGTTCCGGTGCCAAACGTCTGAATTTTGCGAAGACTGGGGGTCCCGTTGTTTTGATATGGTGATAAATACCGTGCTTGGCAGGAACCGTGGGCGTTTGGCGAAGTTCTGGACGGAAAACTTCCGGGTATGACGTGAGGAGGTGGGCGTAGGCATCCGTGGGTGCGCTGATGTGGAGAGCGAGGTTAGAGGGGGCGGGTTGAAGAGGTGTCGACAAGTACGAGTCTGTGTTGACCAATCGTCAGTGGGCGACATCGACCAGAAGGTGAAAATGAGAGAGGAAATCAGCACCGAGGATTGGCATTGTGACGTCAGCAACGAGAAACTTCCAATTGAATTTACCGTTTCCGAACGATAATGTGAGGTTCTCGTAACCGTAGGTGGGTATCGCAGATCCGTTGGCAGCTACGAAGCGGACGTCGGCAGATGTAGACAGACTACGTTGTGCCTTGAAGAGTTTCCTTGGCAAAAGAGAACGACAAGCACCCGTGTCTACCAAAAATCGCACGCCCGTTCCTGCATCCTGTAAAAAGAAAAGATTAGAAACACGGGAGGCCACCACCACAAGCGATGGCCTACTTACACGTTTTTTGGCCACTGACAATCCTTGGCACATTTCTTCGTGGCTGCCCCGAATCTGAAGTGGTAGTAGCAAAATTGCGGCGGATGGGAGGTAGTAAGTGGCTGTAGAAGTCGTTCGTTGGGGCGCGAGCGATTGGTGGGTGGTGGGCGACTTTGTCGCCGCTTCAGCACATCACGGGGTAGGCGTGTATGTCCTACGGCATTCATGTCAGCTTCGGTTGACGTTGAATAGGCATCCTCGTCGTGAGGGTTGGAGGCGTTGATGGAGGTCTTGAAGTGGCTGTCCATAAGGGCGTCGGCTTTGGTCATCAAGTCCTTTATGGGTAAACTATCGACATCGGGTATGGCAGCGCGTACAGCTTCAGGTAAACGGCGTATCCAAAGGGCACGAAGTAGGTTCACCTCGCGAGGAGAGCCGTCTGCGGCAGGTTGAAGGCGAGCGATACTGGTCATTTCCCTGAGGGCAAGAGAAGCCCTTTGGTCCCCCAACGGTTGTTGCGAGAGCTGAAAAAGCTTTGCTATACGGGCGGCTGGCGACGGCGTGTACTGCTGCAGAAGGTATGTTTTGAGGGCGTCATACGCTATTGGGGTGTCTCCTTGTTCACAAAGCCAGTCGGATATTTCTGAGAAGGTGTCCTCGGGTATCGCCGCGAGAACATAATCCGCTTTGGTGGTTGAGCGAGTCACGCCCCTGATACGAAACTGGGACTTCATCGTGTTGAAACCAAGCAAACGCCTCTCTGCTTGCAAACGATGAAAGTTTGAATGGAGCAGCCGCAGCACCAACTGCCGTAGAGTCCTCCATAGTACTAACGAGGAAGGGGCGAGGGGGTGGGGGTGGAAGGCGGTGGGAGCGAGTCGACTTCCTGGGTCACCAATATGACGGCCGAGAGAGGGTTGTGAACTCAAAGGCAGGATGTAATCGACTGAGTTATATTATTGTAGAACATTCTTCTTATATACAAAACCTCAAGGCAACAGGATATAACAAGTTCACAAGACAGACAATATTACAGAGGAAAAACTAGACATGAATTTTCATGTTCGTTTTAGTGCGAGGGAAGAGCGAAGATACAAGCATGTTATATACAAAAGGAATTATGTACAATTGTGTGAAACACGGTTGGTACAATACAATCAAATAACATGACATTATATCTTCGCTCTATTGCGTTGCTTGACAATATCTTACTTTGTTTCATCGAAGCTAAATAATTTAGTGCTGTTTTGATATGCGATCTCATGTATGGCGTGATCTCGGAAATTATTCTTTTGCTTTAGTATGCGATCTCATTATTTATAATAGGTAAAAAAACAGAATAATAGATAATCTATTTGTTTTTGCATCGCCGTGCGCTCGTTTTCGCTCGCGAAAAAGTAAAAGCATCAAGCTCCTTATGTACTGGCAAGCGTAATGTTGAGCCGCGCACGCTAACATCAATGATTGATTATTAAACCTTAGATAATTATTCTCTGTATATTTTTTTATAGAAAATCTAATGGTTCTTGCATCGCCGTGAAGTGAGATCGCATA
>NC_090728.1:146754265-146756765 GCF_036898095.1 Palaemon carinicauda
AATAAAAGAAAAAATGGTTGCCTCGTTTTGTTCTTTTTTAAGATCTCTTGGATTTCGTAATGCAATTGAGTCAGCGGGAAATTAAACACAGCCATTCTCTAGACAAACTGGAACAGAGTTACGATAATGGACAAATAAGAAGGTTCGAGTGTAAAAATTTTTGACAAGAGGAACTGAGAATCACTCGAGGGAATTTTCTTTTGTTCTTTTGTAGAACATTCTCTTATAAAGTTGTTAGGCTGAGAGCTTTTCTACTACATTCTGGTATCATATTTATCATTACTGCCTATACCAAAATTATATCTTCTTTTTATACAATTCATAAAATTGAATCACTCTACAAATTATCAATGAATATTATATACATAAACCATAAGGTATTTTCCTTATGTTTCTCCTTAATAAAGACATCTGATTTCTTAGTTCCTAAGTTATATTATTTTTCGCATGTTAGCAATAACAGATTCTCGTCGTAGATGGGAATTGGTGGGTCTTTTCTTAGCATCTTTATTGAATTTTTAAATAATAGATTGCAATAAGTAAGTGTTGCGGGGAATTATATTGACAATAAGAATACAATATCTGGTGTTCCACAAGGTAATGTTCTTGACCCATTACATGATATAATGATTGGCTTACTTTCCTCTGGTTAAGGGTAGAAGAGACTCTTTAGATATGGTAAGCAGCTGTTCTAGGAGAAGGACACTCTTGAGTAGTGCCATAGTCTGTACCATAGTCTTCTACTGTCTTGGGATAGGGTTCTCTTCCTTACGGGTACACTCGGGCCCACTAATATATCTAATTTCTCTTCCTATAGTTTTGTTGAATTTTTTATAGTTTATATAGGAAATCTTTATTTTAATGCTGTTATTGTTCTTGAAATATTTTACTTTTCCTTATTTCCTTTCCTCATTGGGCTATTTTCTCTGTTGGGGCCCCTGGACTTATAGTATCCTCCTTTTTATAGCCGGGGTTGTAGCTTAGTAAATAATAATAATAATAATAATAATAATAATAATAATAATAATAATAATAATAATAATGATGATGATGATGATGATAATAATGAAAATAATAATATGGGGATGATGCTACTCTCTTTGCCTCAATTCCATATATTGAAAGTAGATCTAAGATTGCAATATCCGTTGATAGAAATCAAGCTAAAATTAGTCATTGGTGTAAAACTCAAAGTATAATTGATTGTAAGCAGGTCAAGGACTGTGGTTCGTCAATATTTAGATCTCTGCATTGGTGGTATCTCTTTAGCTATATACTCTACAACTCATTTGAAATTTTAGGAGTCATTCTTGATAACAAATTTACTTTGAGAAATACATCTGTTCTTTCTTCTCATATTGCACAAAAAAACGGCCACATTGAAAAATTCTTTTAATAATTTTAGAGTTCAAACTATCCTGAGGAATTCTTTTAATTCTTTCATTTTACCCTATTTTGAGCAGCAGATGGGTTTTCAGCTGCTGACTCATATTTTATTGGACAAAACATGGCGGTCAATTGGAAAGTGATAATCAACAACGTCGTTCAGTTATTTCTTTGTTCATGATGCATAAGGTTTTTTCATAATCTCGACCATCCTTTGCATTAAGATCTTCCCAAACAGTACCATATAGTACAAAGTATTAGATTATGCAATCAATTCTAACATTCCTGTCTTCCCCGGCATAAGACCCTATGCTATACGATTTTTTAGAAGTTTTATTCCAGCTGTGACCAGATCGTGAAATTATCTTTCCAATATGGTAGTTGAATCAATGGGTCTTGAGAACTTATAACAAATTATTTTCTATTGGACAGGATCACATAAGTCTCGTTACAAAGTTTATATATGACTTAGTTGTTTAACGTTGTTACTCATACTAATATATTTGGATTTTTCATTATTTCTCATTTATAATTTACGCGTTACTTTTTGCATTACTTTCCGCACTCGGTTCCTTTCCCTGTTGGAGTCCATGTAATTGTAGCATTCTGCTCTCCCAATTAAGGTTGTAACTTGGCCTGTAATAATAAAAATAAAAGGATCTAGATGCGTCTTTGTGGTCTAAGTATCACCAGTCTTGATAAAAATGATAACAAATAGATTCGGAAGCAAATGGAGTGTGATATCTCTCCGAAATAGACGAGATAAACTTGAAAACATCATCTCTGAGAACACTGGTTAAAAGGTAATTACCTTCCTAACTCAGCCACTCGGTGCCATAATAAGGTATCTCGATTCCTTGTGACTATGGCACTCGACCTGCAAGTTAAGTGCTCTGCTGTTCGGGAATCCAGCAATAATTACGAAATGGCAAGGGCTGACCAAATGTTGAAAAACATGGAAAAAAAAAAGAATTTCATAACCATTGAAATAATACTTTCTGAGGAAATAGTAACAACAAGATAAAGCTGAATATCTGGATTTGTACTCCAGGAATATGGAACATAATATGAAAACGTGAGTTCTGCTTAGCTTAACGAGATAAATTGCAAATCG
>NC_090728.1:146761765-146764265 GCF_036898095.1 Palaemon carinicauda
GAGAAATTGTTGCATAAAATGGAAAATGAAATATCAAGAGATACAGAATACGAATCGACTTTTACGATTTTTTATTTTCTGTGTGACGGGTCCTATTATTAAAACCTTTATTAATATAAATATCATGTATAGAATATTAACTGCCAATATCACAAATCACAGTGTGAACTAAAATTAAATTTTGCAGTTATTGGCTAGGTATTCTTATGTACCCACTACTTCTCATGATTATTATTTTTTTTTTTTTTTTTTTTTTTTTTTTTTTTTTTTTTTTTTTTTTTTTTTTTTTGTGGATTAAAGGTGGTTGAAAAAGTGGGTCACCAACGAAGTTTATAATTGAAGTTCTATTATACTGACAAACTCAGTCAGCTGTATCAGCTCTATGTCGTTTTGAAATATGGATAATCCTCACACCAGTTATATCATTCATAATTTGAAAAAGGAAAGTTCAGCTCTGATTTCAGCGGCCATATGAACTATATATAAATCTTGGTCTCTCACCAAACGAAGTTCCCCAGAAAATTAATTTAAAAATGCCATTTTTCTGTAGTTCTTCTCGTGTCTTAAATATCCTGGCACTAGTAAAAGTTGATTTAGAAAACATCACTGTCATTAACGAAGGCTCATCATTTCGTAGTCACATATTGTTCTCAAAGTTCGTTTTTGAGCTTTATCTCCTTTAAAGCCTTGTTGAAACAAGGCTGGATATTTGTGTTGGCCAAATTTTTTTCTCCAAAACAGGAAGGATCTGAAAACTATTTCTGGCTTTGAGATACATGCCATATCCAGAGAAAAGCAGCGCTGCAACAAAATGAGCAGTATTTTATCACTTAATTTTTTTCTAGACTAACGAAATATTTATGTATTTAGGCTTGGTTTTATTAGTTATATTTAATTCAATATTTATCGTTATTAATCAAATTTCATTATTGATTACCCAAGGCAAAAAGATGACAATTATATAGCAAGTAGTTAGATAATCAGTACCGAACTCAATTGAATATAATGAAGCCACAAGTTCGTGGAAAGAAGTTTATATTAATTCAGTTCCTCATTAGTGGGACGACTAATAAATGTGATACAATGAAATAAATTTTGAGAGAAGTTCCTTTTACATAAAATAAATATTTGCTCCATCTTGTGTCTCACTGTTGTTATTTTATGTGAATCAACATTATTCAAATCATTGTTATTAGAACTATAATTATCAAAATTTAGTTATGCTTTTCTTGAATAAAACACAAAAATGAAATGAAATTCATATTTTTTTTTCTTCATAGTTTATATCTATACACATAAGTTGTTAGCAGAACCGTTGTGCAATGTAGATCAGATATGGTCATATTAAAACCCATTTATGATTATACGAACTAAAAGATATTTTCGAATGTCATGTACGTTTTCCCCAAATACAATGCAAGAAAAATAACAGTCATTTTGTGAAACCGATAAAACTGCCAGCAAAGCCCAAACTTAAAATATGTCTGTAAATTCCAAGAAAATCCAGTTTTTTTTTTTTTTTTCTGCCAGTTGCATTGTTTTTTGCGTTGTCTTTCCATTTCTCAATTTAGTGGCAAAGACAAATAAGACAAAACAACAAAAAATTAAGAAGTTGGTGGCGGGAGGATAGGATGCGGGGCCCTCTCTCTCTCTCTCTCTCTCTCTCTCTCTCTCTCTCTCTCTCTCTCTCTCTCTCGTGTGTGTTTCGGTATATTTTGAAAATTATTAACTTTAGCTGTAAGTAAATATTTTGTGGTAGAAAGCCAATGGAACAATTTCACGGCCTGGGTGCAAGCAGGAAATTGGCTTTCTCAGTATTATCGCATTTCTCTCTCTCTCTCTCTCTCTCTCTCTCTCTCTCTCTCTCTCTCTCTCTCTCTCTCTCTCTCTCTCTCTCAGGAAAAATGGTTGGGTATACTTTGTGCCTGATAACGCTCGTAAAATACTTCAGAATTATAATTATCTAGAGGTCTTACACATCGTCAAAAAATAAGACTAGTCAAAGACGGGTATAATATTTGTCCAGCCTTACAAGCGCCCTAAATCTGGCTAACTTTTTTACATATAAAAGCTAAACTGCAATAGTTTTCCTTTTTTATTTCACAGATTCATCTTCCATAAGGAGGTTTAAAAAAGAGAAGTTAATCAATACGCGCACATAAAAAGTTCACAATATTTATATGATTAACGCACGAACATATTTCCACGCGAGTATGTGAATGATATGTAAACGTATTTTGTCACCTTTCAAGATATTATTGCCTAAAATAGAATGAATAAAACGGGCAACTGCAGATGGGATGAAATGGTTATAGAAAAAGCGGAAGGTAATTTTCCGTTTGACTCCCAAAGAAAATTATTTTTTTTTATTCCCCAACAACGCTATTTTTTTTTTTTTTACCCACGAGAACCAGAGTTTAATGAAGGGGAATGGGGAAGACAAACACAATTACCTCTCATAAAACAAAGGTATAATGAAATCATAATAAATAACAAGGAT
>NC_090728.1:146776765-146786765 GCF_036898095.1 Palaemon carinicauda
AACAGCTTCGCAGATACAGAAAATATATTTTTTTAAAACTGGCGACTGAATAAATAGGGAATCTCATATTCTAACACGCATAATTAGGGACCATAATATATATATATATATATATATATATATATATATATATATATATATATATATATATATATATATATATATATATGATAAATTTTGCACATTTAGACGTGTTTTTCATATTCAAACAAGCCATATATATTTTTGTTACATTAATGTCTGGATTCTCTTAACGTCCTCGGGATCAAAGCCCCCGACGAAATCACACAAAGACAAGAACTTGTGACCAGCCGGGAATCGAACCCTGATCCGGCAAGCTTGTATAGACAGTGACTAAACCAGTTGGCCTCGGGAATCGAACCCTGGTCCGGCAAGCTTGTATAGACTGTGACTAAACCACTTGGCCAAGTGGTTTAGTCACTGTCTATACAAGCTTGCCGGACCAGGGTTCGATTCCCGGCCGGTCATAAGCTCTTGTTTTTGTGTGATTTCGCCTGAGGCTCTGATCCCTAGATTGTTAAGAGAATCCAGACATTAGTGTATCAAAAATATATATGGCTTATTTGAATATATATATATATATATATAATATATATATATATATATATATATATATATATATATATATATATATATATATATATATATATATATATATATATATATATATATATATGTGTGTGTGTGTGTGTGTGTGTATATATATATATTACATACATACATATATATATATATATATATATATATATATATATATATATATATATATATATATATATATATATATATATATATATATCCCTTTCTGAGTCGGGATACCTTAACGTGTTGAAAGGGTTCGCGCGTCGCCATGTTCAGCAAAGCTGTACTACTTAAAGGTTTAAAGGCCACTCATGAATGGCAGAGGCAAGGGACAGTGACATTGTCCTATCAAACAGGACAATGCCCTAGAAGCTGACCATATATACATATGATCAACGCCCTAACCCCTGTGTGATATACCTCCAAATGTCTGTATTTATTTTGTTTACTAGTTATGTAATGGGTTGTTCTGAAATTATATTGTAATGGTAATTGGTGTCTAATGTAAATAAACAAGTGAGAGTTTTGTAAATACCTTTCTTCTGTATGTATGTAACAAATATTGTTAGTCTCTGTTTAGCCGTCAATTTGTATAGTAACCTCTTATTAAAGAGACCTATCATTGTTCGTGTTTCTTTGCCAGCCTACAAGAGATTAAACATGGCGCAGTGAGTATTATCTGTTCTACTGGTGGAACGATCGTAGTCAGAAGTGATTCAGAATTAAAGATTTGATTGACACGATGGAAGGGCAACTAGAACAATTGACGGAGCGGCTGGCGAAGCAAGCGGATATGGCTCAGAAGAGGGAAGAACGTTTATCTATGATGTTAGAAACTATGATGAGGGTTCAAAATGGAAATGTTAACGAAAATCGTCAACGAAGTGGAGGTGCTGAAATTTCGCAAAATGATGCACAGTGCCGGTATAAAATTCCTCATAGTGCCACACCTGCACCTCACCTGTCATCGTCAGTGTCTTTGAAGGAGTTCGATGCTTGGCGGCATAAATTTGAAGGTTATGCAATGCTGACTGGAATTAAATCATTAACGCCTGCTGAGCAAAGGTCAGTTCTCGCTTCTGTTTTAGATGAAGACTGGACACGAACATTGCGATATGGGCTCTCTTTTCCGGCTGATGCAGATCTTGAAACTATACTTAATGCCATGGAAAGTCACTTACGAGGTCAACGGAATGTAATCGTCGACAGGAGAGAATTTTACCTCAGAAAACAAGAAACTGGTGAGAGTTTCGACGATTTCCTTTGTGGTATCCGGGAAATTGCAGCATTCTGCGATTTTTGTTCATCATGTATGGACAATAGATTGAGAGACCGTATTGTTGTTGGCACTGTAGATGAACAAGCTCTAAAACGTATGCTAGAAGAGAAGGACCTGAATCTGCAGAAGGCTGTAGATATTTGTCGAGCTTCTGAGAGTGCTAATGAGAATAGCGCTACAATACGAGGAATGATCCCAGACAATATATCAAAAGTTTCACGGTACAAAAGGGACTACAAGAAAGCACCCAACAGTTTATATAAAAAGGAAAGATGCTTTAGATATGGAAGAGATAGACATTCTGACATGAATGTTTGTAAGGCAAGGGACAAAAAGTGTTCCCAATGCGGAAAGATTGGACATTTTGCTGCTGTTTGTAGGTCAACAGGGAAGGAAACTTCTTCTTTTCTGAAAAAGAGTAAAGATTCAAAGCTAAAATCAACTGTTAGTAAACTTAACAGGGATGTACATAGGATCGTAAGTGATGTGTATGTTAACAGTGCCATTTCTCAAGCAACCCCGAAAGTTCAGATTCACATTACTCATCCTGCAGGGAACTCGTCTATAATATGGACACCAGATTCGGGAGCAGAAGCTACAGTCATGGGGCTCAATGTAGCGAGATCTCTTGGCATATATCCATATATGCTCGAACCTTCTAAAATTGGAAAGCTTTGTTCTGCTGGTTACCAGACCCTTAATCGTGTAGGAGCTTTCACTTCACACCTTTCGCTTAGTGATCGACAAACTAAAGCTGAAATAACTGTGGTTAAAGAGGTAAAGGGAGCTTTATTGAGCTGGTTTGATTCTATTGCTTTAGGAATTCTACCGGAGGATTTTCCTGCTCAAATTAATTCTCTTCCCGTACGATTGTCTGTAAATCCAGATGAAGAAAAGCGCTTAAAGGACTACAAAGAGAACGAAGACTCTACTTGTAGGGAAGTTCATTCTCCTGTTGCACTTCCAAGGTGGCCTTATGAACGTGATCCAACTGAAGAAGAAAGGGCAGAGCATGCTGCAGCTTTGGTATCCGCATTTCCTCGGGTATTTGGTGCCACAAAAATATTGAGGGAGATGCATGGAGGTCCTATGCATATAAAGTTGTCCGAAAATGCAAGACCATTTGCTGTGACAGCCCCGCGCACTATACCATACAGCTGGAGGTCTGAAATAAAGGATCAGCTTGATGAACTTTTGGAGAAGGATGTTATCTGTAAGGTTGAGCATCCAACAGAATGGTGTCATCCTATAGTGCCTGTTGCTAAAAAGCCAAATGGAGTAAGATTGTGTGTTGATCTCACTAAGCTTAATAGGTATGTATGTAGACCCACTTATCCTGTAAGATCACCACATGATGCAGTAGCTTCGATAAGCACCGGAGCAATGTGGTTCTCTACGCTAGATGCAAAAATGGAATATTTCCAAATCAAAATTGCAGAAGAAGACCAGGATCTCACATGTTTTATCACCCCATGGGGTCGCTATAAATTCAAGAGAGCAGTAATGGGACTTATTTCTTCAGGAGATGAATACAATCGAAGAGGAGACCAAGCTCTTGGTGATATACCACAAACTGTGAAGATAGTTGATGATATTCTTGCGTATGATTATTCGTATAAGGATCACCTAGCCCATATTATTTCTATCTTGCAAAGATGTGATGAATATGGGATAACTCTTAATGATCAGAAAATTTGCTTTGCAAAACGTGTTGTTGATTTTTGTGGATATAAAATCTCAAGTCATGGCTACACAGTTGATTCTCGCAAAGTAATGGCTATTGCAGACTTTCCTGTGCCACAAAATATAACAGATCTTCGATCTTTTATGGGACTTGTGAATCAGCTTGGAAGTTTTTCTTCAGTGATTGCACGTGAAGCACAACCACTCAGAGATTTACTGAAGCAGCGTAATGAATGGTGTTGGACTGCACAACAGGATTTGTCATTTAAGAGAGTGAAGGAAGCACTTACTGCACCCCCTGTACTTGCACATTTTGATGCAACTTTGCCAACCATGTTGCAGACAGATGCGTCACGACTGCATGGTCTTGGGTTTGCTTTACTTCAAAAGCATGGAACGGACTGGAAACTAACGCAATGTGGCTCAAGATTCCTTTCAGATGTTGAAACAAGATATTCTGTAATAGAGCTGGAAATGACAGCCGTATTATGGTCAATAAAGAAATGTCATACTTACTTGGCTGGATTACCTCATTTTGATGTTGTGATAGATCATAGACCATTGATACCAATTCTTAACAGTAAATCACTTGGTGAAATTGAAAACCCAAGACTTCAACGCATGAGAGAGAAACTAAGTAATTTTAGTTTTACTGTTCACTGGCAGAAAGGAAGTGCTCATTGTATTCCGGATGCTTTATCACGTGCACCAGTTCAGGATCCTACAGAAGAAAGTTGTTTGAAAGAGGATGGATCCACTGATCCATTGCATGTTGCAATGGTGAATGCCCTCGACATGCATGAAGATGGCGTACTTCTAACACCTCTAAAGGACAAAACACTGGAAAAGATACGTGCTGCTGCTGAACAGGATGCAGAATACAATTCTCTTCGGGAGATTATTATGAAAGGTTTTCCTGAACACTGCCATAATTTGGAAGTAGAACTCAGACCTTTCTGGAATATACGTGATATGCTTGCTGTAGATGATGACCTAATTGTTTATGGAGCAAGACTTCTTATACCCAAGAGACTTCGACGTGAAACCCTTGAATGTCTTCATGATGGTCATCAGGGAATTGACCGCACTAAAAGGAGGGCGCGGCAAACTGTTTATTGGCCTAAAATTGACAGAGATATTGAGAATATAGTTTCTTCATGTATCAAATGACGTTCTCTTCTACCAAATCAAAGGAACGAACCTTTATGGCAAGAAGAAGATCGACCAAGTAGAGTTTTTGAATCTGTATCTGCAGATTATTTTCATGCCATGGGTCGAACTTATCTTGTTTATGTTGATAGGTTGTCTGGGTGGCCTTGTATATCTTCCTGTCAGGGTATAGCTTCTGCAGCTAATCTAATCCGATCATTGAGGGCTATATTTTCAGATACTGGTGTTCCTGTGTTGTTGAAGACTGATGGAGGACCACAGTTTGCTGCATCAGCTTTGAGACGTTTTTTATCTCGTTGGGGAGTAGAACATCGCATTACTTCGCCATATAATCCGAAGGCAAATGGACATGCAGAAGCATCTGTGAAAATTATCAAGAAGCTGATAATGACTACCACTAAGAATGGGAATCTGGATGCAGATGAATTCGCCCGTGGAATGTTAGAGCTTAGGAACACACCTCGTGCTGATGGCAGATCACCAGCCCAAGTTTTATTTGGTCATCCCCTCAGGTCTTTTATTCCAACACATCGTCGCTCATTTGCCAAAGAGTTCCATTGCAGCCGCCTTCTCCTGATTCTCCTTCTGCATTTGTTGGATTATTCCAACAATAGAAGAGAGGGCCTGTCCCAGCTCTACTGGGAGACCAGCCGATGTAGAGGGAATAGGCTCCGTAATATGAACCGGAGTAGCCGACACCTCGTCAACGTCTACCTCTACAACGTCTGGGGCTTGAACTTCATCCTGGGCTTCTGCCAGGAGGTCTTCCTCCCGACACCCATCCACATCAGATATCCTGTCATCTAACTGGATGTCTTGCATCGCGACCGCGACTTCAGCATCCACCTGGATCTGAACTTAGGGGATCTCCTCTTGAGGCTGGGGAATCACTGCACCAGCTGATGCCTTAGGGAAAAGATACGCCCTCATCTTCTCACTTGGAAGATAAGGGCAAGAAGTGTTCTTTTGGAAGCCCCTTACCCAGGTACGAAGCTTCTTCCTAACTATATCCCTTGAATCCTCTGTCCTAGGGGAATTAAAGGTCTCAGTAATCAGGTTAGTGCACACATTACATACCTGAGGGTCCCAATACCGGAGATCATACTTGGAGACAGCGTATGCTGCGTGTCTCCTACAAAACTCATGTCCGCAGAGGTTCTTGCTGCGGACGTTGCAGAAAGCACTTCCCCACTTCGGAGTGTCCTTCTGTAAAGAGAAGAAATTTCCATGAGTATCAAGTGAACTATGTATCACTGGATATGCATAGTATAGAATAACAATTCAGAAAGGAAAGACACACACTTGTGTTTACCTCACAACCCATTGTTGCAGCCTTCCAGATAATAAAATCAAAAATGGTTTATCTCTTCTAGAGTAACCAATGCAAGGTTTCCAGAGGAAACAGGTGGAGCTCACACCTAAGCAATGATTTTAAAATCCTGGATAATAAACAGGGAAGAACTCAGCTTCCTATCTGAGGGCAACAGCAAAGGGGTGTGCAAGAAAACACAATAGTGTTAGAAGATACAGTGCTGTACCAAAACCCTTACTATAGTTTTCTTCTTACTGTATATGCTATACAGAAGAATACTAGTACAGTATAGGGGGATGTGTGTCGGCCGGCAAAGGCAGGCCGGCACACACCACAACTAGCTTTAAAGTATACTACTTAACAGCTATAGGGCAGCAGCACTCTGGTTCAAATTCCTGTGCCGGTCGGCAGCAACTGCCGGCCGGTAACAGCCAGTGTTGGCCGGCAATGGCTGCCAGCCAGCAACTACAAAAGGTAGCACCCAGCTGCCGGCCACACTCTTGGTGACCGTCAGACAAGGACTGACATAAGCCGGCCAGCAAAGGTACAAGACCGATGCCAGCCGGCAGCAAAAGAACCAGAAGACTACACCTGCCCGGCTGCCGGCCTATGAGGCCGGCAGCCGGGACAGGTACAGCACAAGAAGAAAATAGAATGGATGCCGGGATAAGAGTGTACACAACCTCCAAGCCCGGCAACCGAAAGAGTGCATATAAGGAAGGGGAGAAACTAATTCAGGCTTCCTTGACCAATGCCGTCCGGCTCTGCCGGCATGCATGGATGAGGGACCAAGAGAGGTCCGGGCAGCACTTGAAAACATAAGACCCTTGGGCTGAGTCAATTCCACATCCCAACCTATACTAGGTCCAGAAGTAGAACGACGTACAGTACAGTAAGACCCCTGCCGGCCAGCTCTGCCGGCCGGCAAGGTACAGTACAGTAATGGCTAGGCCATTACGGAGATAGAGGGGGAAGGGACAAGAGGGTCCTGCCAACCTTGCTTTAGTGACAGATCACCCGCAGCCAAGAAACTTATCTTAGCCTAAGGGAGATCTAAGGGGAAAGGCCAGCAATACTTGCCAGCTTCCAGAGCACCAAAGCAAGGAAGGCGTTGCTACTCCCAAGGGAAGAACTTATCCTCCCCGAGAACAGCAACAGGACTAGTCTGGTAGATCACAAAAGAAGGAATCATAACTACAGAAACCTTCGGTAGTGACCTAAGGGAGCTAAGCTCCCTTTGTATGTGTTAGGTCAGCGATGGGGACTCTGCCCCAAGCCAGACAACACAGACTCAGACTAAAAACTCTGTTGTTCTGTCCCTCTTGAACCATAACTACAGGAACAGGAAGGTACAGTAACACCCTAGTATAGTTTTATCGAAAATAAATTCGGAAAAAACCACTTAGGGATAAGCCCAAGGCTTAAACAGAGGGAAAGGGATTGCATACCTTCTCCGAAGAAAAGAAAGCAACCAGGGAGTATGATAAAGTATACTAAGGCTCCATAAGCAATTAGCCTGGGCACCAAGAGAATCGATTACCTAATTCACCGAAACTCACACGTATACAATCTTGGAAATATTCCATACAGTCTAAAATGTATAAAATATAGCCTAAAGCTTCAATAAAATTTTAATTACACTCGGAAAAACCAAAATCATGCATGAAGTACTAGGATCAAACGACTAGCCTACATGGCCTAGCGTAGGCCAGAATGGCGAATACTTCGCCAAATAATACTAAGCACGAAAGGAAATCCTATGTAAAGCTAAATAGCTAAAATTTATTAAAGCAAAACAACCAGGAATGTCGCTCTGACTAACTAATTTATACCTAGCGAGCGACAGTGTCCAGGACACCTCTGGTAGGCTACGGCTCTTGTATCAAAGATTAATCCTATTAATCACTCAAAATTTTACCAAGAGCCTACATTTATACATAACAGACACTATACTCAACTTATCAGAGGCCAACGAAGACGGAGAAGCCATGAAAAGCCGAATAAATCCAAGATTTGCGAGAAAAACAGGAAAAAACACCGAGTTGTTAAGCTACGCAAAAAGGAATACAGATGGCGCCAGGATTGGCGCCAGGCACGCATACGAATGGGGGGATAGGGAAGCCTTGGGAGCGGCTCCCCTTTTTCTTTCCCAAATTCGTATCTCGTCAATCACCTCCTACGAGACGAAATCTCTGTCCAGGATGTAGATTGCCATGTGACGTGTCAAGAATACGTCCTCTGATATGTCGCGATATCCCTTTCACGAGGGATACTCGCTCCAGGAGTTAGAATTCTGGTACCTTAAGGTAAATTCTCTGGGAATATCGCCGTAGTTGTAATATACCCTAGGAAGCTACCCTATAGGAACTTCCATCAGGACGACATGGCTTGAGCCCCCCCCCCCAAAAAAAAAAAAATATATATATATATATATATATATATATATATATATATATATATATATATATATATATATATATATATATATATATATATATATATATATATATATATATGTATGTATGTATGTGTGTATGTATATGTATGCTGTTTATGTATTTAGAGTCAAAATCCCTGTTGCTTATAATATTGTGAATAAGCAATGCTCTCCCGCTCTTGAAAGTACCATCAAGAGACGTGCTACACTTACCCACAGCAATAACGGGACATCAAGAGGTCATTCTACGCCAAAAGGATTTCAAGACATTTTACGGACATTAGAGCGAGTTTTTGAAGCGGAACGAAAGCCAGCATGAAATTAAATTTGGTCCTTTAGAAAGAAGAAGTATTCTATATGGAATACTTACATTGCGGTATTTAAATTCTATATATATTTTTGAGGGCATAAAAGACTTTAAGAAATCCTTTTTGCCGATTAGGAAAAGAGATAAAATATGCTCTACTATTAGAATAAAAGTATTTTCTAAATCATATTCGAATTTACCCTAAGTGTAAGACTCCATAAATCTTCAAATGTAAATACATCAAAGTCTGCCTGCGAAGGCGCCACCTAAAGAAAGTCTGTGTGTGTGTACACCCACACACACACACACACACATATATATATATATATATATATATATATATATATATATATATATATATATATATATATATATATATATATGTATATATATATATATATATATATATATATATATATATATATATATATATATATATATATATATATATATGTATACACACACACACACACATATATATATATATATATATATATATATATATATATATATATATATATATATATATATATATATATATATATATATATATATGTGTGTGTGTGTGTGTGTGTGTGCGTGCGTGTGTGTGTGCGTGTGTATGTGTGTGTGTTCGTATTAAAATTAAAGAAAGATAACTTGGGTCAATGTTACTTTGGGAAATTCTCATTCATTTTCTCGACACTTTTTTTTTGTTTTGTTTTTTGCGTAGTCCTCTATATTTTGTTTACGCCTGAATATCTGATATATATATATATATATATATATATATATATATATATATATATATATATATATATATATATATATATATATATATATATATATACTTATATATATATATATATATATATATATATATATATATATATATATATATATATATATATATATATATATATATATATATATATATATATATATATATATATATATGTATATATATATATATATATATATATATATATATATATATATATATATATATATATATATATATATATATATATATATATATATATGTGTGTGTGTGTGTGTGTGTGTGTGTGTACATGTGTATGTGTGTGTACGTGTGTATGTGTGTGTTTGTGTACGTTTGTATGTGTGTGTGTGCGTGTTCGTATTAGAATTAAAGAAGGATAACTTGGGTCAAGGCTGTTTTGGAAAATTCTCATTCATTCTCTCGACACTTTATTTTCTTTTTTTTTT
>NC_090728.1:146791765-146794265 GCF_036898095.1 Palaemon carinicauda
AAGAAGGCCAATGGGCGGGGCGAGATTTTGACCACCTGCTCAAATACTGCACCAATAGCGACGTCGCTGGCATCGGTGGAGAGAAGGAGAGGGGCGTGTGGGATAGGAAAAGTGAGAGCCGCAGCAGTTGATAGGGCCTTCTTTGCATTGCAGAAGGCTGCTTCTTGAAGGGGACCCCATTTCAGGTTCTTTGGCTTGCCCTTGAGGGAGGCGTAGAGGGGAGCAAGAGTGGCGGCAATGGCTGGCAGAAAACGGTGATAATAGTTGATCATGCCCAAGAATTCCTGCAGAGCTTTGACGGTCGAGGGCGTGGGGAAATTCTGAACGGCTGCTACCTTCTCAGGGAGGGGATGGACTCCTTCAGGAGTGATATGGTGCCCTAAGAACGACACTTCGTTGGCGCCAAAGGTACACTTGTCGTACCGGACTACAAGACCGTTTTGTCGCAGGCGGTCGAGCACGATGCGTAGGTAACGGAGGTGTTCCTCTTTTGAGGAGGAGAACACAAGTATGTCGTCCACATAACATACACAGAAAGGGAGGTCCCCTAAGATGCCATCCATGAGACGTTGAAACGTTGCCCCAGCATTACGAAGGCCAAAACAGGAGTAATTGAAGGTGTATGAGCTAAACGGAGTGGTGATGGCGGTCTTGGGGATGTCTTCTGGGTTCATAGGCACCTGATAATACCCCTTCAGGAGGTCAAGCGTAGAGAAAACCTTCCCTTTGTGCAGGTAGGAGGTTACATCGGCAATGTTTGGGAGGGGGTAGTGATCCGGTTCTGTTTGCATGTTCAGGCGCCTGTAATCCCTGCACGGACGGAGGGAGCCGTCTTTCTTCAGAACGATGTGTAAGGGTGACGACCATGGGCTGGAGGCCTTTTGGCAAAGGCCCATTTTCTCCATTTCGCCGAACGTCTGTTTGGTGGCTGCCAATCGTTCCGGTGCTAGACGTCTGAATTTTGCGAAGACTGGGGGTCCCGTTGTCTTGATATGGTGATAAATACTGTGCTTGTCAGGAACCGTGGGCGTTTGGCGAAGTTCTGGACGGAAAACTTCCGGGTACGACGTGAGGAGGTGGGCGTAGGCATCCGTGGGTGCGCTGATGTGGAGAGCGAGGTTAGAGGGGGCAGGTTGAAGAGGTGTCGACAAGTATGAGTCTGCGTTGACCAATCGTCGGTGGGCGTCATCGACCAGAAGGTGGAAATGAGAGAGGAAATCCGCACCGAGGATTGGCATTGTGACGTGAGCAACGAGAAACTTCCAATTGAATTTACCGTTTCCGAACGATAATGTGAAGTTCTCATAACCGTAGGTGGGTATCGCAGATCTGTTGGCAGCTACCAAGCGGACGTCGGCAGATGTAGACAGACTACGTTGTGCCTTGAAGAGTTTCCTTGGCAAAAGAGAACGACAAGCACCCGTGTCTACCAAAAATCGCACGCCCGTTCCTGCATCCTGTAAAAAGAAAAGATTAGAAACATGGGAGGCCACCGCCACAAGCGATGGCCTACTTACACGTTTTTTGGCCACTGACAATCTTTGGCACATTTCTTCGCGGTTGCCCCGAATCTGAAGTGGTAGTAGCAAAACTGCGGCGGATGGGAGGTAGTAAGTGGCTGTAGAAGTCGTTCGTTGGGTCGCGAGCGATTGGTGGGTGGTGGGCGGCTTTGTCGCCGCTTCGGCACTTCACGGGGTAGGCGTGTATGTCCTACGGCATTCATGTCAGCTTCGGTTGACGTTGAATAGGCATCTTCGTAGTCAAGGGTGGAGGCGTTGATGGAGGTCTTGAAGTGGCTGTCCATAAGGAAGTCGGCTTTGGTCATCAAGTCCTTTATGGGTAAACTATCGACATCGGGTATGGCAGCGCGCACAGGTTCAGGTAAACGGCGTATCCAAAGGGCACAGAGTAGGTTCACCTCACGAGGAGAGCCGTCTGCGGCAGGTTGAAGGCGAGCGATACTGGTCATTTCCCTGAGGGCAAGCGAAGCCCTTTGGTCCCGCAACGGTTGTTGCGAGAGCTGAAAAAGCTTTGCTATACGCGCGGCTGGCGACGGCGAGTACTGCTGCAGAAGGTATGATTTGAGGTCGTCATACGCTATTGAGGTGTCTCCTTGTTTACAAAGCCAGTCGGATATTTCTGGGAAGTTGTCCTCAGGTATCGCCGCGAGAACATAATCCGCTTTGGTGGTTGAGCGAGTCACGCCCCTGATACGAAACTGGACTTCTGCGCGCTGAAACCGAACAAACGCCTCTCCGCTGGCAAACGATGAAAGTTTGAATGGCGCGGCCGCAGCACCAACTGCCGTAGAGTCCGCCATAGTACCAACGATGAAGGGGCGAGGGGGTGGGGGTGGAAGGCGGTGGGAGCGAGTCGACTTCCGGGGTCACCAATGTGACGGGCCGAGAGAGGATGTGGACTCAAAGGCAGATTGGAAACGACTGAGTTATTTATTAAGGAACACTCTTCTTTATATACAAAACCTCAAGGCAACAGGACA
>NC_090728.1:146799265-146804265 GCF_036898095.1 Palaemon carinicauda
ACCATAGAAGTAGATATACAATAAAATTTCTCGTCAAATACTTGACTATAGCCTAGGAAAAAGAAAATGACTGTTTCTTTCCATAGACGTAAATACTTTTAATGAATACATCTCTGCTTGGATTCAATTATGTAAAGGGTCGTTTTGGCCTATTGGTAACGCCTCGGTCTGCGTTCGGATCCCGCTCAAACACCTTAGTTCCTTGTCTGCAACCTTACCATCCTTGTAAGCCAAAGATGGCGGCTTTGGGAGAGCCTGTAGGTCTACATGCAGAGTCATCCGCAGCCATGGCCTGGTCCTCCCAGGTCTTAGCCTTTATGGTGGCCCTGAGCGTTAATCATATGTATATGTGGTCAATCTCTAGGGCATTGTCCTGCTTGCTAGGGCAAAAGGTTTCTTTCAAATAGTACCTACATTCAGAGACTACATTAGCATGTTCGTTCAATTGCCCTTTACCTAGTAAATGCTAGAATTTAGCAACAATGCCACAATACTAACGAGGATATGATAAGCATTGAGTTACCGAGTCCTCTAGCAACATGCCTCTAGAATTTGTTATTATAATCGGTGTCAATGACCTTCGATGTCAAGATGCCAGAAAACTTCAAATCAATCGATCAATCTATCTAGAATTTATTAAGTGATTCACAGGCTATTTTAGATTCTTCACAAACCAAGTTTTATTGCACATCAGAAGGTATTCTGGTAGTAACTTGCTGACACATACATGATAGGTGTGTACGTAATTATTATTATTAAATGCCAAGCTACAACCCTAGTTGGAAAAGCAGGATGCTATAAGCCCAGGGGCCCCAACAGGGAAAATAGCCCAGTGAGGAAAGGAAATAAGGACAAATAAAATATTTTAGGAATAGTAACAATATTCAAATAAATATTTCCTATTTAAACTATAAAAACTTTAAGAGAACAAGAGGAAATAAGAGTAACAAATCCTGTAAAATATTCAGAAAAATTATCTATTAGAACATTTAGTCTTAATAATCACTCCTAGGGATGTCTCTGATCGTTAATGTTTACTGCAAAAATTTATATTCCAAGAGGAAGAAAACAGATCAATATTACGAAAAAAATGAATATTTCCTAAAGCCTGGAATTCAAAAGTTCGCCTTAAGGGAATGTCTCACGTACGCCATTGCATGAGAGGGCCAATTACTTTAATCGACCACGAAGCTGCTTAAGTAAACATTCGGAGTCTGCAACATTATCAAAGATTTTGAAATTGCATTATCACATCCCAGTTTAATTTCAAATTACACCGTAAGTACTACTTTGAGATAGTTTATTCTTCTTTCCCACAGTTATCATTACATTAAGGGGTCGGTTGCCTGAATCGCCCTCTCCAATGCCTTCTATCAAAGACATCCTCTACAGCTAAAACTCTTCATCCTTCATCATATCTCGCCATCTAATTCTCTGCCTCCCTCTACATTTTCTCCCTATGATAGGTTCCTCCCAAGCCCTCTTCATTCCCATCCCCACCATTCGTCCTCAAGACGTGCCAACACCATCTCATCTGTGACTTGGTCGAATCATTTGCGTTCAAAGGGTCTGTCTGTCTTTCTGTCTGTCTGTCTGTTTTGAAGAAGGAATAAGATATCATTAGATAATTGAATTTACAATTTGTTGAAGACTCAATATGGCTCGGTGAATATCTGATATTTTTTTTCACGTGTGTCTGAGCTTGGATTTATGTCCATGATATTTTATAGATTGGCTTCTTGTTGTAGATTACCTGGTCCCTCATTCCAGACATGGGGTCTTGTAATATCACTACCCGTAATGTAATGTATTATTGTTACTGGGGTGTGATTAAAGAAAGTTATAAAAAGTACTTCGGTAGTTAAGCTTAGCCTTTGTATCTATGAGTTAATCTTAGCTTTTGTATCCACGAGTCAAGCTTACTCTTTGTATTCCTGAGAGGAAGTAGAAAATGAAGCGAAATATTTTGGTAACTAGACTAATCATACTATACGAAGTTCTTTGATTGTCTTTTCCAACTCGATTATTACAGTCGCTGAAGGGTAACTTGACACAATCCTGGGGAACAGAATACTCTTTCGTCTCATATCACTTCGAGATAATTGGTAAAACACTGATGAGTGATAATAAAGCTTAAGAATTCCGGGAAAATACAGATCTCTTACAGGAAAGTACAGCGTACAACATTAAAACTGCTCTTTCTGGCTATTTTCATCGTATCGTAGAGTTGCCTTTTAGTTTATGCACCATACTCTATGGGATGTTTGTTTTCTCTGGCGATTTTTTATCTCTCTCCGACCTAATTCTTAAAGTTTATGTGGATAAAATCAAAAGTATGGATCTTCCGAACGACATCTAAAAGAAGTACTGATTCAAACTTTCCTAGGAAATTTGAATGACGGATTTAAATTTTTAAATTATTTAACGTAGTGTAGTATCTCTTTCCCTTTTTCATTTTTTTCTCTTTCTTTATCTTCTTTCTTGTTCTTTTTCTTGTTTTCGTTAGATAAGTGATATATTGCAATGATAAATAGAATTTTGATATTAAATCTACAATAAAATAATCATGCTTGTATATATGTATAAATAACTGTGCGTATGCTCTTGTGTATTTCCGGCAAATAGCGGCGCATATGGGTCAGTATGTGGCAATTTAGAATTGGAAAAAAGCATCATTATAAATGTTTTAATAATTTAAGCAAGCTGCAGTGGAAGATATGGATTCCTTAAGAAAACAATTAATTCAGCATCCTCAGTTTTCAGTACATATAACGGGTCATTCCTATTTGCAATAGTAGGTCTTTCTTGATCATTTGCATATGAAAGAAGCACTAAGAGGCCATTGTGCTTTGACAACTTGCAGTTTGATTATTAGAAGTTCGAAATAGGACTTACTAACCATAATCTTGGAAGCTTTTGAGGATTTTAATATGTAATAAGCAATAGGAATTTCATGTACTATAAAGATCCAGGTAACTTCTATGAAACTCTAAAGCAGTATCAGTAACAAAATCCGTCTTGGTTTGAATAACAGCGTCGGCAGCTTTAATACCTTTCAAATATCCATGCCTGCCAGAGCCGCATAAGTGATACCTCATACCTGGGTAGTGGGTAGTGGGTACCCCTCGGCTCTATCATATGAATGTCGCTTCTGTCCTGAAGGCTTTCTCGCCTTCCCTGAATAGTAAGATACTTATCGCACCCTTTTCACACTTATCCCAGAACGTATTAGGTTCTCTCTCTCTCTCTCTCTCTCTCTCTCTCTCTCTCTCTCTCTCTCTCTCTCTCTCTCTCTCTCTTCTCACACACACACACACACACAGACACACACACACACACACACACACACACACACATATATATATATATATATATATATATATATATATATATATATATATATATATATATATATATATATATATATATATATATATATATGTGTGTGTGTGTGTGTGTGTGTGTGTGTGTGTGTGTGTCTGTGTGTTTGTGCATAAGGGAGAGAAGACGATGGATTGACGAGCTAAGAAAATCTTCGGGTAGAGACTGCCATAGAAAGACACGTGTGGAAAGACAAGTATCCAATTATGCCTTAGGTTTTATTGTAACCTCTTGTGTTCTGTTGACGCAATTTCAAAAGAATCTGCTTGATATTCCCTTTCGCGATTTTCAGTTTTATCATATTATCGTCATATCTTTATTCATCCAACTTTCACTATTCGGAAACCCTAGGCTATTATCCCTAACAGTTTCTCTACTACTCTGAGTAGTTATCATTAGTCATAGCTTTTGAATAGTTTAGATTAATCTTCTTAGATTTCTTGTCCTTAAAATTCTTGAAAGCAAATTGCTCGCAGTCATAACTTCAACTTTTCTTCTTTCATCGTGACAAATCTCCCTTATATAATAGTGTAAGTGTGTCCGGATGTGTGTGTGTGTTTGTGTATACTAGTCTATCTCATTTCTCTTCCCCTTGTTTGTTAAAGTTTTATTTTTCCAATTTTCTGGAATCACACAAGAAAAAAAAGAAATCAAAGGAAAATATATTCCTTATTTTCGACATGCGATGCCTCTAGTATACCGTGGTAGTAGTAAACATTGATATAGATCAATGTCTTTTTGATCATCAATCTGTGATGGCAATTGATTCCCATCCTTTTACGACCTTGAATTTTTTTATCAATATATTTTTGCAGAAAATTTCGAAGATATTTATTCTATGCTAATTTTTTTTCTTAACGTTATATCTTGTTTCATTACATATTTATGAAAATGAATATGTTCAATATTTTGCAAAATAGCATATTCCATTGAATGAACTTTGTACTCACAAACATCATACAAAGAAGAGCAATAAAAATAGAAGCCTCCCTCTATGCAACATGAGTCTAGACTTTGAAAAATCTCTGATAAAAGAAAAAACACCGAAAACATTTGATGCTGACGATGGATCAGACAAATCTATGCTTTAGTGTTTGAAAGCTTATAGCGTTTAAGGTCAAAAGTTGAACGATTATTATTTATTAAATGTAACTTATTTTCTTATTCAAAGGTCATAGAGAATTTTACATACTCATATTTTGAAATAAAAGGCTTCACTTTTTTCTTTTTAATTTCAGTATTAATTCATTTATGGCGAACAGCTTTTTAATAATTCTTTAAATTCTTCTTCCATGTTACATTATTAAGTAAAAATTATAACCATGCGTACATAAATATCTATGCCAGTTACAAAGTTAACATGTAATGAGATTATGAGTTTATTTACCGTTGCGATATTTGGTATTTTAGGAACAAAAGTGTTAATAAACAGAGCTGAATTCAACTTTTCTAGCTTTTGATGAAATTAATATTTTGGGAAATAAAATACTGAGGAGACAACCCCTTTTATTGGGGGGGGGGGGGGCGGATTTCAACTACTACCAAAGTCCTTCATTTTGCAAGTTGAAATTAAATTATGAACTATTTTCGAAATTACATCAATTGTGAAAGTAATCCGA
>NC_090728.1:146809265-146811765 GCF_036898095.1 Palaemon carinicauda
AAATGGTTATCTGAAACGAAAGGGCGATTATATGTTGGCAAGATATTTATTTTACGTTTCGTGTTATAGAAACTTTCAGCTCATTTAATCCATATGCTTCGAAAACCTCTTTCCAGAATTAATAAACTATTATTCCTAATGAAAAAAACAAAAAACAAATGAAAATCTTGTTTTTTGGGGTCAAGGAAATATTAATTTTTTGGACATACAAAAGATTACGAGATTCTGAACATGACGAAGTATATTTTTCTTCTTCTTTTCGACCGAAAGATGGCAAATTTCTGTGGTTGTTGATTTTCAAAGTGATCCATAAAATAGATCTGGTTTGTTCTTGTATATGTTGCGTGTGAGGAATAAAAAAAAAAAAAATTTAATTTTTTTTTTAGATAGCTTTTTCCTTTAAATCAAGAAGTATATAGCATTTCCAAAGCACTGACACAAGTTGAGTATTTGATTATTGTTATATGATATTTTGTATTTTGATTCATATTTGTTGGCATATTTCCCAGTGGCTAACATCTGGTTGAAAAGAGTGAGAATCCCAATAAAATGTTTGGAGTTTTATATGATTAGGACATGAAGTAGGAACGCCTTCTAAGGATTATGTGTCATAGTCCGTCTTAAGATACGGTTATGTGTATTTTCTTCACAACAATAAATACTATGAAGCAGTAGTAAATATTCGAAAAAACCCAAATAAACCAATTTTGATAATTATAAGATATTCATCCTCACAAAATGTAGAATTAGTTTAACGATTTTCGAGAACATTAGCTTCACGGTACATTGTAGCCAAAATGTTTCAACAAATATATACCTTATTAAACTAACGATTATTGAACATGGTTTTTCACTCAAGTTAATCTTGAATTTAGAAAAACTGTTAATGCAAAAAGCGTGATTGGAGCCTCGCTGTTGGGATAAGGAAAGCAGAATTTTGTGTTGTTAATTTGGTGAAATCGAACTGCAATTCAGTTATTAGCGCAATACATTTTAATATTCTAACACTTTTTAAGACCTTCTAAATAGTTAGAAGTATAGAAATTATGTTTTCATATTTTTCTCTTTTCGGAAACACTGAAATAATCAAGTATTATTTTTATAGTGAATCCCATTTACGAAGTGTTCCTCTTATGCATATACATATTACCATTAGTATGATTACGTATTCGTCCTATATTTGTGTGTAGTCTATAATTACTGTATTTGCGTACATGTACATGACGTCGATGAAAGATTAAATGGGAAGTCTAGGTATATCTTTCCTGCCTGGCAATATCATCCCATTAAAATAGACTGTGTATTATTTATATAGATACGCTACTAACGTACACACACTCACACACACACACAAATATATATATATATATATATATATATATATATATATATATATATATATATATATATATATATATATACATATAGATATAGATATAGATGAAAGGACACGTTTGCATAGTTATACACGTATGTATGTACAGTATATATACTTATATTTATACATATATGTAGGTATATATATATATATATATATATATATATATATATATATATATATATATATATATATATATATATATATATATATATATATATAATAAATTCCATCGAAACAAAAGAATTGTCATCCATATCCTGGCCTTTGATCCACTTTCACCCCGAAGGAGTGAAGGAAATGGAAAACCAATTCCAACTGGTTTGTAGGAGATTAATTCTACTCTAACGCTTCTTCACTTCCTTTGGAACCAAACGAAAGAGAGGACAGTGGAGATAACCCGTTTCCTTTTTTAATGGATTGAATCCTGTTTCGAGAAAAATCCCCTAAGACTTCTGCGAATTAAAAATGAAATCCAAAGCATCCAAAACTATCTGAATAACCACCACGACTCGTGATAAGAATTTCTCCAGTCTCCTGAAGAGATTATACAATCATACTTTATATGTAAATAAACGTCATAATATTTTTACAATTATTCGCAAATGTCACTTTAAACGAAGGCTAAATTTTGTCATTTTTTGTTTTCTTTTCTTTTGCGAAATTCAAAACTTCTCGTTTCCAAAATGTTTTCTTTTCGACATCGCTATGATGAGATGTCAAACGTGTTAACATTTTACTCTTATCTTTTGTGCACTGAATTGCAGATGCAAAAGGTGAAAAACTAAACAAACTATTTTTTTCTGATGGAAATAGATATTTTATTTATTCCATTATTGATAAAAGGTATTTGAGTTTTAGTGTAAATCATTTAATTGCATAGATAAATATACAATAACATCCGGGACTTTCATGTGCATTTCAGGACATTCGCTGGTTTATCAGAGGATAACAATGTAATATTTCCCTATAATTTAAGCTTTATAGATAAAATTTATTATTCCATTTCCACTTTATATATTCAATAAAATACCTGATGCAGATTTGCAATACTAATCCTTGATGTATATATACCTGCCATTACATACGTGGATTTATCCAAGATAGACATATATAAATAGT
>NC_090728.1:146819265-146848333 GCF_036898095.1 Palaemon carinicauda
TCAGTTGAGAAAATAAAATAAAAACCTTTTCTATTTCCTGCATTAACAGAAAACAGAAAAGGAGAAGAAAAAAGGAAATTATGCTTCAATCGAATTGTTAAAGAATGCAATGTTCTGAGAGTTATCGAAGGTTATTCTGAAGCTTTCTGGGAACCGTGACCAGCAGTGATCACAAATCTATACAAGAAGAAATATCAGTGAATGCAATTATTTATTTATTTCGGAGAGAGAGAGAGAGAGAGAGAGAGAGAGAGAGAGAGAGAGAGAGAGAGAGAGAGAGAGAGAGAGAGAGAGAGAGAGAGAGAGAAACACTTACCTTCAGAAAACAACTGACATCAAATGTTTACGTTTAATTTCGGGATCCAATGTTGAAGAATTCAAGCTGACAATGTTTCAATATTCGTCTTATTCTTTCTGGAAGAATTCCTTCGATTCGTTATACTCGAGTTTTCGTTTGACGTTACAGTTTCATTTGTTTGGGTGATGAGTTTACTTATCTTCGTTCACCTATAATACCAAATGATAGTGTCGTGATAATCTAGTTAGAATAGAGATATGAATACTTACTATTTCAAGTGTTAATACAGTAAAGTGTGAATGGCGTGATGATTATGTTTTCAAATATATATTTTTATTAGTCTGGTAACTAATAGTTTGCAAGTTTCGAATTACAGCATGAATATTGCATGAGTTTTACCTATTTGGAAATTACATGGCAACGTCATGGGTTTATGAATCGATATTTGTATATATATATATATATATATATATATATATATATATATATATATATATATATATATATATATATATATATATATATATATATATATATATATATATGATGCTCTATTAATTTCACAAAATTATGCAAAAATCTTATGAAACCACTTTAGTAAGAAAATTTTAGTTTTTTATCAAGTTATGTAATATCATGATCAATATAAGTGATATAAAAAGAACATAATACAGCTATGAATATTCCTTGGTTACTGGATGAAGTCCCAGATCTGTATCGGACTTTGCGAAGCATCGCAACCCTCGCATTTCGTGAGTTGTGTCTGTATGCAAGAAGGTCGTGCTCTTATTGGATTTGCAAATCAATAAGCTCGATTGCTCCTTGACTGTTTCCAGAGGAATGCAATTCCTGGAATGGTTCCACTTCCTTGAGAGCACTGTCAAATGACAAATGATTTTCAAGTTTCTATTTCTTTTTATATTTCTTCGATTCGTCATTCAATTTCAACTGTCAGTCTCATTCTGTTGATGTACGCAATAATTGTATTGAGGATTGATTAATTAATTTAAAGCTCCGTGGCGTGGTGGTCACCATTTATTTTTTGTATATAATAAGATGTTACTAAGTTTACGTAGCCCTTAATGAAACCCTTTTGTGGCATTCTATAGTAACATACAAGTAATAGTCTTCCCCTATATACTAATATTTACGTATTGTGAAGACATGAGCTGTGACATTACATATTTTCGAGGTCTGCTGTCTATGATTTTGACGTTCCTTAACTAAATAGGATTTAAATTTCTAAAAATCTTTTGAATTTGTGAAGACCCATACCTTCTTGTTTAGACCTTTGCTGTGATTCTCATGTAGCTATATGTAGATAAATTGCACATACAGCAAGGCCCCCCCCCCCCCACCCCATTTTAACGATGTTTTATTTAATTCGATATCTATCTTACTAATATTTACTTAAATCTTTTAATCTAGATATTTACATTCATCTTGATATGACGTCTCACAAAGACCTCAGATTTTATTGGAAAATAACTTTATATATTGGTGTGCTACTGTTATAAGCACACATTGAGTATGTGTTGTTTCAGATGTATGTAAACGGATAACTGAATACATCTTAATAGTTTTTAAGTATCTATTCTATAAAAACAACAGAGTTAAACATCTCCATCACTGGAGGAAGCTGGGTTGGTCCAGATGACCAATTCTGGTGAAGTATAGATATGAACTGCCTAAATTATCGATATCACAGATATCGTATGCTCAGTTTATATTAGTCACGTCACAAACTCGGAGGACACCTGCATCCGGTGACGTCACAAACTTTCACACGCTTGAGACAATGTGTTGACGTTAAGAAGAATGTCAAATTACTGAGGTTTGCATTTTATGTCCTGTTTACGATTTGAATGACTACAGCAAGTCCCAGGGTTAGCTCCTCCAACCAACATGACATATTACGTCATCTGTTTTAAACATGTAATATTAACTATTCTAATTATTACATTAGCTCGGCCAGCTATCTCAATTTTTTTTACAAAAATTTAACAAAAAGCCAAAACATGGTTATGAGGTGTGACTGGACATACGTATTATTCTTTGTTTAACTTTAGCCATAATCAACCGAGGACGAATGTCCAAATAAGCACATTAAAAAATAACAACAATAACGCATATAAAAAAGATATTACCAAAGCAAAAAAAAATGCGTGATAATACCAAGATCATATATATGGTACATTGCTAGCAAATGATTATATGGTACCAAAAAAAAAAAAAAAAAAAAACTTCTGACTTACATATGATTCGGTAACTTGATAAAGAATAATTGTTACCTTTGTCAGAAACTTAATACTCAATTTTTAGTGCACAAACACGAATTCCTGGTACGTACACGTACCACGGTTTCGTACACACTCACACATATATATATATATATATATATATATATATATATATATATATATATATATATATATATATATATATATATATATATATATATATATATATATATATATATATATATATATATATATATATATATATATATATATATATATATATATATATATATATATATATATATATATATATATATATATATATATATATTTATATATAGGGCTGATATATTTTATTAGATGCCCATAGATTCTGTTATATATTTCATTTTTTTTCTCTTTTCTTTTTTAACATTCCGGCTTATATATTTTATTAGATGCCGAGAGAAAAAATGATTTATATCTTTTTTTTTTTAAAATGTTGTTTTAAATGTATTTTTAACAATGCAAATGTAGAAAATTTCTTTAATTACATATTACTAGCGTACTAATCAGCTTTTCATACAAACTCTTCCCGACAAATTACTCCTTTAGCGAATGAGGTGGCCACTCAAACAGCTTTGAACTGAATCAAATAGGGCATATTGTCGGGGCTAGGCGAATCGTTCTTTATTAGCTGCTTGCTGTGCCGTAACCTACGACAAACAAGGATGTTCACGGCGATAAATATCACCACCGTGATACTCAAACCAGCTAGTAGTATGGGGTGAAGAATTTCCTTATAAGTCGGTGACAGGTGGTCCATTTCGGTTATTTTCATCAACCGCTTGGCAACTTGTCTGTTGTACGGGAGAGGAAGTGCTGGCATTGTAGAGGTCCACGTGAAGTTCGCGAAGTAGGCTTGTTCTCTGATGATTGTCAGTAGACCAGTCACCATGGAATTCGGGGAAGTCCCGACACAACCATCTGCTGCGACGAAGATATGGGTGAAGGACGTGGATCCGTCAGGGCATGATACATTGAAGCCGTCCTTGTCGTATCGTATCCACGAGCCATTGTTCAGTCTGCAATTGAACTCATTATACCTAACTCGCATGAATCCATTAAGTTTTTATGGAATTCAAATGAGTCAGCTGTACATATTTTTCTATCCATTGCGTCTGAACAGTGAGTTAATTGATTTAAGTCTTTAATGACCGTATATGTTTCCTTGTCTGGGGAAATCAATACGTGTCCTGTCAAACTGGATATTACTGGATTTGAGTGATTCGTCATGAAAGTCGGAAATGGTGATATCCTGTTAGATTGCCCGGCATCAGAAGAATCAAAGGGAATTGTAATCATAATCTTGTTACTATCTACGTTTACTGTAATTAGGCTGTAATAAAATTCTAACCTATGTTCGTCTAACAAAGGAACATAGCCTAGTTTATCCCTTCCGTTCTTCAGAATTACTTTAAGTAACTTAAAGGTAACAAATGGGGCAACAATACACCTTTAGTTGCTAACGTGATAGCTTCTACATAATCCTTTGATTTCTCAATGAAATGTGTAATTCTGTTATGTATGTGATCCATCTTTGAATCATAATACGTTAATGTTGCCAACAAATCCTGTACTTCCATAATTTGAACGATATTATCTGAATGTTCATTTAATAAATCCATAATTTTATTGATTGAAGCTAACTGATTCCTTAGTTCTGACATAATCAATTCATCTTTATGAGTCAAGAACTCAATTTTCTTATTTTGATTACTAATTTTAAGACGAATGCAACTCATCCAATGATGCAGAGACATCATTCTCTTGAAGAAAAATTGCTTGCATATGCACTTCGACAATTACGTTGGTTGATGTAATAAAAATGTCTTCTTGTCTTTCAACTATATTGCCATATTTATAATATATATTTTTAGTCTTAGAGCTCATCCCATACGAAAAAAATGTCTGAGCGAACAATATCACTCCCAACAACAAAAAATTCATCTTGGAAACCTGTAACGAGAAAAAATATATGTAATTACTCCTGTATTAAAAAGAAAACTTTTAATCACACAAAACAAAATAAAATTTTCCTTCACTTCTTTTCCTCTCTTTTCTTTGTAATTTCTTATGTGAGCCAATGGTACTATTCTCTCATCCGTGGGTTGGGATACGTTTTGAACTCTAAACCTATTGGCCGTTAATGTTTCCAAAATGTTAAATGGGCCTTCAAACTTAGGTGTTAGTTTATAATTGAGCCCTTTTCTGACATTGATTTGAATATAGATGTTATCACCCACGGTATATGTTTTAGTTGGTTTCGCTATTTTATCATGATTCCTTTTCATTATGATTTGTGATTCTTCTAAATTCTTTCGAAGGATATCATATCGACTTATACTTGCATTTATACATTCTTTTAAAGGATTTGATAGATTAGTTGTAGGCGTTAATACATGGAAAGGTGTTCTAACTGGGGTACCATACAATGCTTCATGCGGTGACATTTTAATTGATATATGATATGAATGATTCAGAGTACTCAGTGCCGCCGGTATTGCAATATCCCAGTTGGGGTCTGATCCCCCTAGTGTTACCCTCAATATATTTAATATCTTCCTATTTGCTCTTTCCACTAGCCCATTCGACTCTGGGTGATATATCATGGTATTAATTTTCTTTATGTTGAGGAATTCACACAATGAGGTAAGAAAGTGATTATTAAATTCACCACCCGAGTCTGAGATTATCATGTGTGGAATTCCATGTTTACAAATGTAACACTCGTATCCTAGCGCATTCAATCGCAGTTTTAGTTTTAAGCGCTATTTGTTCTGTATATCGAGTTAAAGCATCTATAATTACTAAGAGGTGGTTATTTCCTCTGTCTGACTCGTAAAATCCTGTTAACAAATCTAAATGTATTCTTTCAAAGGGTTGATTGGGCACAGGATAAGCTCCTAGGCTGACAGGTGTTTTCGTATGCCCTTTGTTTTCCTGACATGTGCGACAATTAGCTATGTGTCTTTTTACATCTGTAAGCATTGTATGCCAATAAAACAATGATTTGGCTTTCTGTGACATTAATGAGAACCCAGGGTGTCCATGTAATGGATTTGAATGCAACCAATTCAGGACAGTGGAAATAAGTGAGATTGGTACTACTACCCGGTCGTTAGTTACATGTGGTGTATTGCGGGTTTTCCTTGTCACAGTCCTACACAGAATATTATCTTTGATTATATAATTCTGCTGCTTAAACTTTATATATTCCTTTTCTTTATGATTGCCTTTCAAAGCATTTATAATTGTTTCTATTTTCTGATCTTTTCTTTGCTCAGTCTGTAACAATTCAGCGCTCCAGCCTAAATCTTCTTGTTCAGCTATTGTTTTTACAATAGGCATGGATGTTGATATATCTATTAATTAAGCTAAAGGCTCCGTACAAGATGACACGGGGTTGCGTGATAATGCATCCGCAATGATATTTGCTTTCCCAGGTAAATACCCGATTCTTGCGCCAAAATCTTGAATGATCAAATGCCACCGAGTTCGTTTAGGGCTGTGATTGAACCCTTTAAAGAACTCTGTTAGTGGTTTATGGTCAGGAAGAACCTTAACAGGATAACCGTAAATTATGAACTTAAAATGCACTAGCGAATCAACAATAGCTAGTCCTTCCTTGTGTATTACTGCATACTTACTTTCGGAAGTTCTCAATTTTCGAGAATAAAAAGCTATCGGGAAAAATTGTTTATCATATTGCTGAAGCAATACCCCTCCTACTCCTAAGTCTGAGGCGTCTGTTGCAATGAAGAATTCCTTATCGAAGTCAGGAAATTTTAAGATAGGAGAACTACACAGTTCATCTTTCAAAGTATTAAACGCCTGTTGATGTTGCTCAGACCATATGAAATCTACGCCCTTCTTCGTAAGATCAGTTAAAGGAGCGGCTATTATTGAATAGTTGCGTATAAAACGCCTGTAATATCCACTACAACCCAGAAATTGCTGTATTCCCTTGACATTAGTAGGTATGGGAAAATTACGTAGAGCCGACACCTTATCATGGACTACTTTAAGACCTTGGCTTGACACCATGAAACCCAAATATATTAATTCTGTTTTGAAAAATTCACACTTACTAATCTTTACCCTTAAGTTATGTTGTCTTAATCTCTGTAGTACTACTTCTAACTTACGTAGATGTTCTTCTAATGTGTTGGAAATGATTACAAGATCATCCATATAGGCATGCAATATATCCCCTAACAAGTCTCCAAACACTATGTTAATCATTCACAACGTAAACCAAAAGGCATCCGTAAAAATTCATAATGTCCCCTGGCTGTGCTGAAGGCTGTGTATGGGATACTATCTTCTTCTAATGATATCTGGTGAAAGCCTTTAAGTAAGTCCAAACTGGTAAAATATTTATTCTGACCTAACAAAGACAAATTATCGTCAGTACATGGCACTGGGAATCGATCAGGGATCGTTTCCTCGTATAGACGACGAAAGTCGACGCAATTACGCCATGTTCGATCTTTTTTCGGTAAAACTATTAAAGGAAAATAATAAGGGCTGTTTGATTTTCTAATGACTCCTTCCTCTAACATTTTACCTACTTCATCATTTATTTCATTCTGGAATTTCATAGGGAGTCTGTACGAGGGTACATATATAATTTTCTGCTTGTCCTTTAACTTTATTTGATGCTCGATCACATCTGTTTTTCCTAAGGATCCATCCGTAGTGGAAAAGACATCTTGATATTTAGTTAAAAGTTCAAAAATTTTCTGCTGAATTTCTTCGTCTTGAATGTCCATACTGATTTTATTTTTAATAGATCGCAAAAGGGATTCATCCGCAACTGATTGAGAGTGATTGATTTCAGCCACGGTAGGAATACGATGTTTATAAACTTCTACATCCAAGATATGTTGATTTTTGTGAATTACTAAAGTGTTATTTAAATGATTACAGACTTCGATATTACATTGCTCATATGAGCCTACTGTATAAATAGCTTGTGTGACAGACAATCCGTTAGTTTTCAAAGTATCGGAAAGGATTAATATTTCAGATTCCGGTAGTGTTTTCTTTATTTGCACTATTAAATTCGAAGGTATGTTTGGTTCGATAGATTGCGTGCAAGATGATATTACGGGTGAACGAGAATTCTGCTGTGTCGCATATATTATTTCTTTATTAGTGAGACAAGTTATTGGTTCTTCAACGTACGTTACGGTTACATTTGTCGTCTCCTTTTTATCCAAAACTGATTTTAAGGTATTAGAAGACTTATAGAATTTCCCTTTGATATACACGCCGTGCTTGGCAGGAGCTAAGATAATGTTTTGATTTCCCATAGATGGGTATCCTATAATTACAGCTGGATACATATTAATGCTTTTTACAACAACAAATGTATCGGCAAACGTGCGATTACCGACTCTGAACTAAATATGAGTTATGCCTATGACGTTTAATTCATTATTTCATATACCTGAAAGTCTAATTCCTGATTTTTCAATCGGAAAGTTCGAAAACAACAAATGATGTGTCTTCAAATCCATGATATTACGTGGACTACCAGAGTCAAAAATAACGTAAAGGATTTGTGTTCTAAATTTACAGTATATAAGGTTGGCCGTAACTCATTTTGGCTTATTATCGTATGAATTCGTTGCAAATCTACGGGAGCATGCACTGTTTTACTTAATTCGGCCCTGTGTTTCATAGGAAAATCTATTGTCTCACAATTATCTGATAAAACATTAAATTGATTATTCAATACTATTGATGTTGACATGAATGACCTTGACCCAACATCACTCTCTTCCCCTCTAGAGTTAACTATGTGGCATTTGCTTTGCTCTGCACATTCTGAAAATTAGTCTGACCTTGCGAGGTCTGGTTTGACGGCCCAGGCTCTGCGATATTTGAAGAAGTGTTTGTTTGTTTCGGACTCTGAACTGCATTGACATTTGGTTGTTTCTTCTTATTGTTAAAATGAGGATTTTTCTTTTTATTTCCATATGGAACTGACTGGCACGTTTTTTTTTTTTTTTAAATATAGTGAAGAATTTCACTAATTTTAGCGACGATTTAAATCTTCTAATTTTTGTTGTGTGGATGATGTTAGCAATATTGTTTTCATGATAGCTGTAAGCAAAATATTTGTTGACATTATATTTTTTGGTATCGCACATCTGTGTTTTGTTAACAAGCAAATCATATCACTTATCTCCTTACCCGTTGGCATTTCCTCTTTAATCAACTTGATTGTTCTGCTAAATGCAGTTCACAAGAACAAACGAATCTGTGATAACAATGCAAAGGATTTGTAATTCCTTAATATTAAGCAAAGAAAGATTTTCGTCTCTCGCTGACATTTAACCAAAATATTTCCGACACTTATTTTACAAACCAAGATGAGAAGAATTTTTTAATGCATGAATATGTTCTATAGGTTTTTTCATTGTTGGTTACGAAATAGCTTCTAATCATAGTTTTCTGTTATTTCTCATAATATTCCACTGTTCTCTGCAGATTGTGTTTATCTGTGAAAATGATTAAAGTTTTGACAAAGTCGCTTCTTGCTGATACTATTTTTGTTCAATGAAAAGAAATCTGATACATTTGTTTCTCAGTATTCAGATATTACATTTATTAAAAGGACGAGAGAGAAATGTAATAATTATTATTGAATTTTTTTCAATCAGTAATAATCTTTCACATTACTTACGCAAAGTTTCCAAGTAGTTAACCGCTGATTTTTACTCAATATACAGCTACGAGACATCGAAGAAACGAGATGATAAAGAAATTATGCAGGTAACCCCTTAGGCCTCCTGGACCCGGAGCTAGTTGATATGGATCAAATTCTAAACATTATAGAGCCGGATGACATAGATAATATTTTATCATAGGCTATCTGGAATAAAAAGAAACCAGAGATGAATAAAAGAATGACAAATGAATTTAAAGAAAATTCATTTATAGAAATATGTTTTATTTTTAGAATTGAGGTGTTAGAAGGGATTCATGCACTCTGCCTCTTCTAAATTTGACATAATAAACAGTCAATCCCTGCATTAATTTAATAACAAATATTTCACTACCACCATAGAGAGTTTTAATTGCTCTAACCAATCCATTATAAAACCTTACCTTGTCATTATCCTCAACATTGCGTCTCTCTACAACTGTTTTCATTTACTTCGAAACTTCTCATTTCACTGTTTAGCAACAAGCACTCGTTCAACTCGTCCTCTTCCTCGTGTAAACCCACATTGTTCGTTCCCTATCAGTTCTTTCATCACCTGCTTTATATTTTCAAATAACAATTCTTTCGACTAATTTCCTTGTTATACTAACTAATAATATTCCAGAATTATCTTCCAGTTGCATTTTTAATGGAAAGATAGAAAGTTATCAAGTATTCCAAAGTCGGTAATGAGTGTTTGGTAATTCATGATATAAGGTTTCCGTTTTACTACACAAGGGTTTCATTCTTGATAGAGTCAAACGAATATTGCATCACTAATGGTGTCTGGTTGTTAAATAACAAAACGTCTTAGAATTTAACAATCTTTATTTAATATTTGTAGGATTCATTGCCAAATCACGAATTTTTTTCATAGGAAAAAGTTGAATTTATTTTTGTTCTAAATTGGATTTCAGTTGGATAAACACACCCTAGATGAAACACTCTTTATCTTGATCAAGCATAATTTAATCCTTACGTTTTGGAAATGAGATAAAAGAGAGGATTTTATTGTAGTTAAGAGGGTGGGCTATTGCGTATAGAGCAGGATTAATCGTGTTTAAGGTTTCCAAAGATAACAGCCCCTTTTTCCGGAAAAGGATGGTCTTAAAAAATATTCTATTTTCATCCCAAAAACAATACTTCTCTGAATAGGTGCTGTAAACTCGGATTGGATAGATTTCATAACTATCTTAACTACTTAAGGAAACCTTGTTCACTTTGCTTTCAAGGTCCTGCTAATACATTCCACAATAAACGGGATCACCAATTCTGTTTCGAAATTAAATTCATGAAAGCAATAGCTAACCCTAATACAGATTCTATTCTAGCATTGATAAGCCATGTTAATAAAGAAGCAGTTTGATTAACCAAAATGCCTCGAACTTCGACTGCTGAAGCAACCAAGAAAGTCCGTCGCTATCTTAAACGGCTGCCAAAGCCAAAATACGCCTCTTTTTCAAACGCCTACTGTAACTTTATCTGCAATTGCAAGTTTCTTGCTTCCCAATGTGCTCTAAAGTTCAGTGAGGGCTCAACGCTATTAAACTTTCAAACTTTCACTACACCTCCGTTTTGCAGCAAAGTTTAGAGTCGTAATCCGCAGAACTTTTCTCCGATACATCCTGATAAAACAGCAAATTTTCTCAATACATCTCCTTCAAGATGCATCTAAAACACAATTAAGTGCCCAAATAGGACATTTTAGTCTTCCTTTATTCTGTTTATGAGAATAAATTAATTCATATAATGGAATTGTTTTTTTCTAACTAGTAGAAATAAGAGTAGTTTGGCAAGAATAGTTGTTAGCCATTGTTTTTCTTATAAATAAGAAAATTTATTCGATATAATTTAATATAAGCATACATGATTTTGCTGAAAAAATTCATATGATTGATTCAATATTGAATATAGAGCATTTGTATGCTCTCTCTCTCTCTCTCTCTCTCTCTCTCTCTCTCTCTCTCTCTCTCTCTCTCTCTCTCTCTCGTTAAATTGGGTAATTGTCTTGTACCTTCGCGTTATTAATAATTTGCTTCATTGGAAAGTTATATTTATTTTATCTAGACGACGTTATAAAGATCCATTTAAACAATTAGGTAAAAATAATTACTATTGTATTTTGACTTGCTGTTTCATTTCTGTGAATTGAAACAAATGTTGTGTTGGATTTCGAATATCAACTAATTAAAAGTAATGTTTGTGGTAGTAAAGATAATTGTTTACTTTGTTTAATTCCATATTGCTCAATTCGGTACCGACCCCTTAAGTTCTTAATAAAATTAAATTTGATAAATGACATTAATAATGTACCAACCGTGTTTCACACAATTGTACATAATTCCTTTTGTATATATTATGGTTGTATCTTCGCTCTTCCCTCGCACTAAAACGAACATGAAAATTCAAGTCTGGTTTTTCCTCTGTGATTTTGTCTGTCTTGTGAACTTGTCATGTCCTGTTGCCTTGAGGTTTTGTGTATAAGGAGAGTGTTCCACAACAATATAACTCAGTCGTTTCCGATATGCCTTTGATTTCACAACTCCTCTTTCGGCCCGTCACATTGGTGACCCCGGAAGTCGACTCGCTTCCACCGCCTTCCACCCCCACCCCCTCGCCCCTCCATCGTTGGTACTATGACGGACTCTACGGCAGTTGGCGCTACGGCCTCTCCATTCAAACTTTCATCGTTTGCCAGCGGAGAGGCGTTTGCTTGGTTTCAGCGCGCAGAAGTCCAGTTTCGTATCAGGGGCATTGACTCGCTCAACCACCAAAGTGGATTATGTTCTCGAGGCGATACCCGAGGACACCTTCCCAGAAATATCCGACTGGCTTTGTGAACAAGGAGACACCCCAATAGCGTATGACGACCTCAAATCATACCTTCTGCAACAGTACTCGCCGTCGCCAGCCGCCAGTATAGCAAAGCTTTATCAGCTCTCACAACAACCGTTGGGGGACCAAAGGGCTTCGCTTGCCCTCAGGGAAATGACCAGTATCGCTCGCCTTCAACCTGCCGCAGACGGCTCTCCTCGTGAGGTGAACCTACTCCGTGCCCTTTGGATACGCCGTTTACCTGAACCTGTGCGCGCTGCCATACCCGATGTCGATAGTTTACCCATAAAGGACTTGATGACCAAAGCCGACGCCCTTATGGACAGCCACTTCAAGACCTCCATCAACGCCTCCACCCCTGACGACGAGGATGCCTATTCAACGTCAACCGAAGCTGACATGAATGCCGTACGACATAAACGCCTACCCCGTGACGTGCCGAAGCGGCGACAAAGCCCCCCACCACCCACCAATTGCTCACACCCCAACGAACGACTTCTACAGCCACTTACTACCTCCCATCCACCGCAGTTTTGCTACTACCACTTCAGATTCGGGGCAACCGCGAAGAAATGTGCCAAAGATTGTCAGCGGCCAAAAAACATGTAAGTAGGCCATCGCTTGTGGCGGTGGCCTCCCATGTTTCTAATCTTTTCTTTTTACAGGATGCAGGAACGGGCGTGAGATTTTTGGTAGACACGGGTGCTTGTCGTTCTCTTTTGCCAAGGAAACTCTTCAAGGCACAACGTAGTCTGTCTACATCTGCCGACGTCCGCTTGGTAGCTGCCAGCTGATCTGCGATACCCACCTACGGTTACGAGAGCCTCACATTATCGTTCGGAAACGGTAAATTCAATTGGAAGTTTCTCGTTCCTGACGTCACAATGCCAATCCTCGGTGCGGATTTCCTCTCTCATTTCCACCTTCTGGTCGATGTCGCCCACCGACGATTGGTCAACGCGGACTCGTACTTATCGACACCTCTTCAACCCGCCCCCTCTAACCTCGCTCTCCACATCAGCGCACCCACGGATGCCTATGCCCACCTCCTCACGTCATACCCGGAAGTTTTCCATCCAGAACTTCACCAAACGCCCACGGTTCCTGCTAAGCACGGTATTTATCACCATATCAAGACGACGGGACCCCCAGTCTTCGCAAAATTCAGACGTCTGGCACCGGAACGATTGGCAGCCGCCAAACAGACGTTCGCCGAAATGGAGAAAATGGGCCTTTGCCAAAAGGCCTCCAGCCCATGGTCGTCACCCTTACACATCGTTCTGAAGAAAGACAGCTCCCTCCGTCCGTGTGGGGATTACAGCCGCCTGAACATGCAAACAGAACCGGATCACTACCCCCTCCCAAACATTGCCGATGTAACCTCTTATCGGCACAAAGCAAAGGTTTTCTCTATGCTTGACCTCCTGAAGGGGTATTATCAGGTGCCTATGAACCCAGAAGACATCCCCAAGACCCCCATCACCACTCCGTTTGGTACATACACCTTCAATTACTCCTGTTTTGGCCTTCGTAATGCTGGGGCAACGTTTCAACGTCTCATGGATGGCATCTTAGGGGACCTCCCTTTCTGTGTATGTTATCTGGACGACATACTTGTGTTCTCCTCCTCAAAAGAGGAACACCTCCGTCACCTGCGCATCGTGCTCGACCGCCTGCAACAAAACGGCCTTGTAGTCCGGTACGACAAGTGTACCTTTGGCGCCAACGAAGTGTCGTTCTTAGGTCACCGTATCACTCCTGAAGGAGTCCATCCCCTCCCTGAGAAGGTAGCAGCCGTTCAGAATTTCCCCACGCCCTCGACCGTCAAAGCTCTGCAGGAATTCTTGGGCATGATCAACTATTATCACCGCTTTCTGCCAGCCATTGCCGCCACTCTTGCTCCCCTCTACGCCTCCCTCAAGGGCAAGCCAAAGGACCTGAAGTGGAGTCCCCTTCAAGAAGCGGCCTTCTGCAATGCAAAGAAGGCCCTATCAACTGCTGCGGCTCTCACTTTTCCTATCCCACACGCCCCTCTCCTTCTCTCCACCGATGCCAGCGACGTCGCTATTGGTGCAGTACTTGAGCAGGTGGTCAAAGGCTCGCCCTGCCCATTGGCCTTCTGCAGCAGAAAACTGTACAAGGCAGAATCGGGTTATTCTACCTTCGATCGAGAATTGCTGGCAGTGCACTTGGCTGTCCGTCACTTTCGCCATTTCTTAGAAGGTACGCCCTTCGTCATTCGCACAGACCACATGCCTCTGGTGCACGCCTTCACTCGACAGTCTGACGCCTGGTCCGCCAGTCAACGCCGACATCTCTCCGCCGTGGCTGAATACAATTGCACCCTCCAATACGTCCCTGGGAAAATGAATCCCGTTGCCGATGCCCTGTCAAGAAACACGTTGGCTGCCGTTCAACTGGGATTGGATTACAACGCCCTGGCTGAAGCCTAACGACAGGATCCAGAGTATCAAGCTTGTAGGACATCCTGCACGTCCCTCCGTTGGGAGGATCTTCCACTCGAAAACTCCAACACCACCCTCCTCTGTGACGTCAGTACTGGTAGACCGCGACCTTGGATTCCTGCTCCCATGCGCCGACAGGTGTTTGATTTCATCCACGGCCTTTCACATCCCTCGTGCCGTTCTACTGCACAGCTGCTGAAGGCAAAGTTCATTTGGCACGGCATTTCTAAGGATGCTAAGCATTGGGTCCGTGCCTGTACTTCTTGCCAAACTTCCAAAGTACATCGACACACTGATTCAGGAGTTGGCACCTTTCCTCAACCTCAGCGTCATTTCGCAGACATTCATGTCGACGTTGTAGGCCCCCTACCCACATCACAAGGACATCGTTACCTGTTTACCGTCGTCGACCGCTCCACTCGTTGGCCTGAAGCCATTCCCATGGAAACTGCAACGTCCGCCTCATGTACATCTGCCTTATTCTCTGGATGGATTTCAAGATTCGGTATCCCCGAGCATATTACTTCTGACAGGGGAACCACTTTCACCTCTCAATTATGGACGTCATTACCGAATCTCCTGGGCATCACCCTACATCAGACAACGGCCTACAACCCCGCTGCCAATGGAATGGTTGAACGTTTTCATTGCACCCTCAAAGCAGCTTTGATGTCCCGTTGCAAGGATTGCAACTAGTTTACTCAGCTTCCCTGGGTCCTCCTTGGACTAAGGACCACTCCTAAAGACGCCCTCGACGTCTCGGCAGCCGAAATGGTGTATGGCGACCCGTTGGTCGTCCCTGCCGAGTTTTTTCCTTCTACAACCTCCTCCGACGATCTCCAGCGCATACGTCACGTCGTGGGAAAATTTACTCCGTGCCGCCAGACTTACAAGCCCCCAGCGAAGCATCACATACCAACGGACTTGCACTCTGCAACGCAATTCTTCCTGCGCAACGACACCAGCAAGCCACCGTTAACGCCCCCTTACACGGGACCTTACCTTGTGATCCGATGCAGTCCGAAAGCATTCCTCCTAAACATTCGGGTCAAAGAAGACTGGGTCTCCATTGATCGTCTAAAACCTGCTTATCTTCAGCCAGATGACCCGCCTACAGTTCGCCTCTCTAGATCAGGGCACCCTATTTAACATGTACAGTATGTCATTTTTAGGGGGGGAGCCATGTACCAACCGTGTTTCACACAATTGTACATAATTCCTTTTGTATATATTATGGTTGTATCTTCGCTCTTCCCTCGCACTAAAACGAACATGAAAATTCAAGTCTGGTTTTTCCTCTGTGATTTTGTCTGTCTTGTGAACTTGTCATTTCCTGTTGCCTTGAGGTTTTGTATATAAGGAGAGTGTTCCACAACAATATAACTCAGTCGTTTCCAATCTGCCTTTGATTTCACAACTCCTCTCTCGGCCTGTCACTCGGCCCGTCACAATGATGTTGTATCTTTCGAGTTAAACCATTTTACTCGGTTTTCAAAAGAAGTAAGTAATTTGATGATTGTTGAATATAATTCACTTGAATTAACACATACGCACATGCTGGTTTCTTTGATTAAGAGTTTTTCGTAATAGGGAGTACATAATTCATTTTAATTTACATCATTACAACTAATGATAGACTTTAGCGAGGATAACTACTACTAAGTTATCGAAAAGATTTTGAGCTTTCATTGCGTTAATCATTTATATTTCTGTTTGTTAGTTACAAGTCTTTGATATTATTGATATATTCAGACCATACCTGAATCAATTGCTCTCCAATACTCTTCCATCCTAAATTTCAGAATTTGAATCGAAAATCACTTTTTCTATTGCAATTCCTTGTAAAATGTTATTTCATATCAAGTAATTCTTCGAGAGTCTTTCGCTTTGAAGGTTTTAAAAGTCGCTCATGAATGGTAAATGAAAAGGATACTGACAATGCTCTATCAGAACAATGGCCTTAAGACTGACCGTATATACATGTGATCCATCCCCAAACACCCTCTCCACCCAAGCTAAGACCAGGGACGTCCGGGCAATGGGTGCTCCCTCAACAGGTAGACCTATAGGCTATACCAAATTTCCCTCCTCCCCTCCTTAACTCACAAGAATTGTGAGGTTGCAGACACTACTATAAACTATGGAGCTTAAGCGGGTCTCGAACTCCAGTCCAGCAGGTCGGTAGGCAGGAACGTTTTCAGTATTTTTCTGTCGTACTTATGGTCCCTTTTGTTTCCTCAATCCTAAGCGGCTCCTTGAGCTCTCAGGCTTCAAAGCTTCAAATAACTAATTTTCAGAAGGACCAAGTTCAGCCGAGAATGCTGTTCAGGGGTCCATACCAGGACCCTAAAACCACTTTCAGAAAAGATTCCTTCTGAACGGTTGCAGTATAGCATCAAGTCCCTGCCTGATCGACTGAGTCAGTTATTCTACTAAAAAACACTTCTCTCTCAATATTTGTTTTGCCAGGTCCCTGACCTTTCAAGATCATTGAACATAAACTAAATTGCACAATAACTGATGTAAATTTGCGTTGGTTTACATCGTAAATTCCTCCCTATATTTTTATGTCATTGATAGCACTTCCCCTGGAGGACATGAAACGTTTAACCTTATTCGTCATTTATCACATCATTTTCTGTAGATATTCAGTTTATTATTATGTTACCTCTGTTTATTTTGATAGCTTGTTTTCCTTAACAAAATTCCCTTCCTGAAACCTTTAAAAGATAATTTCTTACAAATATTTCTTATTTCCAAACAACATTATCGTCTCTAATGAGCGTTATCTTATTTCCTATCAACTATTACCACCGTTATTCCTGAAATTCCCTCTGCATTCACCCTTTCCCAAAATTTTGCTCATTACTGCTCACATAGCCTCTGCACATTTCCTTGCCTTTGTTCAATTGTTAATTATTTTGTAAACACAGTTATGATATGGGGATCTTCGTCTTAACGGCTTCCACCTTCCCACATTACTTGAATGTAGTTTATGCTTCCTTTAATCCTAATTTAGTGGCACCTTTGCATTGAAACTTCTTTCTCGAAACACTGAATCGAAGAGCGGTTGTCATAAGAGCCATTGAAGAGCAAATTAAATAAAGTTATGATATGAAGGAAACCGCTGATTCTCATGTTAAGCCTCGAAATACGAAAATAAGCGTATAAAAAAAATACTTCTTCAATATTATATGTTCATATCAACTTTCTTACTTCCTGCAATGATGACCTGCAAATGTGTTTAGTATTTTCAAAACGTGGCAAACTTGAATGTTGTATGTATTGAAAACGACGTTTATTTGGTCAACTTCTCCAAATTTGCATAAAAACAATTCGAAATGAAATCATATTAATTTACCTGGAATAATATAAATGTATATCTTCGGTATAAATAGCAATTGCATTACCTGCTTGGTTAGTTTCATGTACAGTCCCTGCCTCAAAACACCATCAAAAGCCATTAGTGAAAGTGGAGGGGATCAGTATATGTTACTGGCGATATGAATACACTTATTCTTAGTATTATTGTCGATGTTAAAGCCCATTAGATGAACCATGAAATAGATTGGAAATAAGAAAAGGTCTGTTGATAGAATAAGTGACTTAACCTCATTAGTATCTTATTATAAGACTCTTGTCTCAATTATCGTCTGAAGGATTTCCTTTGAACCCTTTTACCCCTGCGGTATTTGGAAATAGAAAATTAAAGCGGGTAATATATATGTCCTTATGTGCATTACCCTCGAGTAGTTTACTGTATGTTAGGCAATGAGAAAATTGATAAGACCATTTTCATCTTGAACAACTATCGTAACTGCCGGAATTGTTAATAGTTGAGAATGGTGTTTTTATTCTTATTGGTTAATTCTGATAACCCTTTTGGTTTACAGTAAATATAGTGGAGAGCATTAACGAAAATCTGATGTTAATGATAAAAATTGGACTTTTACACGACGGTGATTCAGTTTCCTATAAAAGATCACTTCACTTCAGAATGGTTTAGTCTTGAATCAGGTCATAAATAGTCGTTTCGTGAGAACAAACAAAATACTTTCTCAACCTTAATCTTTTCTGAGACCTGAAAACCGATTTCCTTCCAAATCGATGGAAAAGATTTCCTCTTTTGGTTACAAATCAAAATCTACGTTTTGCTTTCCAATCTGACGAGGAACTGAATAACATAAAGTTCAAAGATTCCTTTAAAATTTTGGGGGAATTATCTTTTCTTATAAACTATTGGATTCGACCCGTCAAAAGTAATGGATAAATATTTAGATAAATATGGACACATACACACACATATTCAAACACTGCCCCCCCCCCGCCCCCTCCTAGCTAAAACACGCGTGTTTGGGCAATTTGTGGGAGATTGTTACTTTTAAAGTGGTTGCCATCAGCGTAACAGAAGATATATATATATATATATATATATATATATATATATATATATATATATATATATATATATATATATATATATATATATATATATACAGAGAGAGAGAGAGAGAGAGAGAGAGAGAGAGAGAGAGAGAGAGAGAGAGACTTGTTTTTTATTATATACGAGATGTATTTGTTTAGTATTCTTCGAACGGAGAACATTGAAACTGATACTTATTTATTTTACATAATTTCTTAACCTCTTGCACACAATATATTAGTTTATTAGATAAAACGTCTTTTTTATACTTATTATTATGTTCTTGAGTGCATTTGCCGTATATGTAATAAGAAAGTAGCAACAGCTTTGACACATGTAAATGTTTCATCTTACCTTGATAATAATATCGTAATGATCAACTTTTTGAGAGTAACCTCGCATGTTACCCAGTATTTTGGAAAGGAAAACTAGTTCCAATGCAGTTAGTTTATTATAATCTAGTTTTAATGTTCTGAAGGCCTTTCTCTTGATATTGCTTTTATTTCCAAAATGTCATATGTCAGACCCAATGCTGATTGCTCTGTTGGCCAATATTATTAATACTTATCTGAAACTTATGTTATATATTCTTGGGTAACCGAAATTTTCTTCATAATATTCTAACAACTCCTTAATCAAGATCGAAAACAGACCTTTTTCAATTCGACTCTGGAAATGATGGCTGGAACATTATTCTATAACGAAGTGTTGCGAATTGTTTTTCAAATCTTATCAACGGATGGATGTTTTGATTAGAATTGCATTAACAAATTACATTGAAATCATAATTCTCTGAAGGGCCCGGTCTGACGTCATTCGCCAATGTTCCATTGAATATCAATCCCCAAACATTTAATTTTTGTATTTAGAATCTGCCGATTATCTGTGCCATGTCAATTAGGAAAGTCCGATATTATCGGTTGTATGAAACTCATTATGAAGGCAATTGTAATACACAAAGTATCTTGGGTTTCTTGCAATTAGCTCTTACACCAGAAAAGGGCTTAAGTTTGAAAAAGAGAAAACAATATTTTGAATTTTATGAAATAACGTATAGTAAAATGATACAATTATATTCATCATGATTAATAGGCTCTCATTGTTCCTCGTTACATTTTAACGAACTAACTTTCATATAGATGGGTTTGAATCCTTCCATATGAATCAAGATTTCTCACATAATTCTACACTTTGGTTTAGACATTGCAATGACCAAGAGAGTATTACGAATAATCTCTGGAACGAAGGATTATCAATTATGTATTAAGAGCTTAAAATCATAAAGGTAATATGCCTTGTAATAGTATTCATATTCATCATTAAGTCATTGTTATATAATTTCTTAGTAATGTAAATGTATTTTGATTTCTACATCTATAACGGTGTAGAAAAAATCTTTCTTACGCATCATGCATACGCGGAGTTCAGAATCAAAGTGACTTCATTGAAATGAGTCTATATTTCTAAAATGTATTTAATTTAGCATATATTGATTTCTTTGTGAAAGTTTTTTTTTTTTTTTTTTTTTTTTTTGTCAAGTGAGCAGGAATATTTTTAGTTACCTCCCATAATATTATGGAAGCAAAAAGTTCTTTTACAAAGATCCTTACGTGAAGCATTTTATCACGAAGTCTTGTGAGGAGTTGTCACGTGACACAATTTTATAAGGCGAGCTCTGCATTAGGGTGACACACCGTTTTGTTCAGTGTATGTGAACTAAGTCATCGAAAGTTAAGTTAATCTCCAGCTACTGAAACCTCTGTTCTCTACTACGACTTAATGATCGAATGTATTATGTTTGAATTACTCAAAGTGTTAATTTAACTGTCTCAAATTAGTCTAATTTGGGTGAATGATTAGTTGATAGTTACGAAAGTATTAATATAACTGTCTAAGCGTATTATGTTTTTATTGTGTGATTTGCTTTAAAGAAACGAAATGTTAAGAACTCTGAATAATCGTTGCTTTTTAACTGCCTATTACTAAGTATAACCTTTACGTAACCTGCTGTTAATAATAGTAATAAGTTCTGTATTAATCTGCTGATCTTTAATTGAAATCGGTACTTTTGAGATTTCTCAAGATTTAGCACAGGCGAATTGGGATCGAGATGTAAAATTTTGATTATGTAAAATATGTAAAGTAGAACCTGCTTGATGCCGCTTTATTACACAAAGTGATATATTTTGCATAAGGTGTATATTTTCTTCAGATAGGTTATGAACTTGTCATATTTTTGTAAGCCATCCATGATATTTAATAATTGGATTATTTTTATTATAATTATGCTACCCCCCTCAAGTCTGGTCATTATTACTCTTAAAACTAACCAGATCATAAACCTAAAGATCTCTAAAGTTAAAGTATTTCAGTTAATTGATTATTCTGATTGATTTTCTGAACTTCAAAACAATATGATCTAACGGAGGGTCCAAGTCTTCATCAGTTCTTTTTCACTAAGACTGACAACATAATACGCTTCTCCTACATTGTTGGATCCAAATACTGTCGTCTAACTGCCAAGTAACATTTCAGTACTGGGGTTAACTGCAAAGTCAATGTTGTCTTTGGCTCAACTGTGGCACAAAGGGATTTAAAAGAACGTTCGAGAAATATTGCATTAATCATTGGATTCGAACGAGGACCTCTTAATGGCAATGCACGTAGTTTAAGAAATTGAACTTTGAGAGTATATATATATATATATATATATATATATATATATATATATATATATATATATATATATATATATATATATATATATATATATATATATATATATATATATATATATATATATATATATATATATATATATATATATATATATATATATATATATATATATATATATATTTACATATATATGTATATATATATGTATATATATATATATATATATATATATATATATATATATATATATATATATATATATATATATATATATATATATATATATATATATATATATATATATATATATATATATATATATATATATATATATATATATATATATGTGCGTGTGTATATATATATATATATATATATATATATATATATATATATATATATATATATATATATATATATATATATATATATATATATATATATATATATATATATATTATATTATTATTTATGCTATTCTTATTATTATCATAATTATTATTATTATTATTATTATTATTATTATTATTATTATTATTATTTTGTTAATAATAATAATAATAATAATAATAATAATAATAATAATAATAATAATGATAATCAAACTCACAGGTTATTTTGTTCCTCGTTGCTATGAAAAAAATATGTAAAAATGCAAAAAAAAAGTCTAATTCATACCTTTGAATTTTATCCATCCTCCAGATTCAACTACAAACATCTGTCGAACTTTTGCCGTATTGTTTATATTCAGCAATTATTCATTGGAAATATGATAAGGTCTCTTCATTTCTAATATACGTGATGGATATCTTAACTAGTCTGATATTCTTTTATAAGGCTGTATATTCATTTGCCCCCAAACTTGTTTTGACATGTCTTCTGAGTTAATAATTACCATTGTAGACTTTGGTATCTTATCATGTCTTTAGTTAATTTACATTGTAATTATATATGGTTTCCAAACATTCTCGTTTTTCATTCTCTTCTGAATTTTTATCTAAATAGAATATTAATTTAATTACATCTTCAGTAATCCATATGAACGACGGTATTTACTAAAGTTGATATACCAATATCCATAATTAAACTCTCAATTTACTATGGGAACCTAATTTGCTTTTTTGCTCAACTAAATCAGCAGTAATTTCAGTATCTAATAGACGATCGTACTTTTACATTCAGTTCCGTCAACACAAAGCACAGACATCCTTGCCTGGATGTAGGTGTGACCTTACAGGAACAGTAGATGTACCATAAACACAAACGTTTTCCCTTCCATTATATTTTATGCCTTTTAGAGAAGGATTTTGCGTGACTCAGAAAATGTTAAAGGATACTTTACTTGCTTTTGTGGTGGCTTTACCCTCATCACATCGATCCCTTGTGTTCCTTGTAAGCTTTGCGCCTTTGTTTAATAAAAGTGTTACCTTCAACAAAGGTAAGTGGCTTGCTCAACGGAAAAGTAGTAATTAAGTTTCATAAAGGAGTTATCAGCATAATTGAATACTCTCTCTCTCTCTCTCTCTCTCTCTCTCTCTCTCTCTCTCTCTCTCTCTCTCTCTCTCTCTCTCTCTCTCTCTCTCTCTCTTGCAAATTCAAGCAATTTACTTTGTGGCTGGAAATTAAATCATATTTTTTAATTTTCTTAACATCCATTAATCCAGGGAATTTTCTTCAGATATATTCGAATTTTTACATTCTGATTATATATTTTTTTTAATTTGCTAGTTTTTCTTTTTTGTTTGTCAAACTTACTTCATTAACATTTAAACTCCCAGATTACTAAAGCTACATAGTTTTCTTTTCTTTATATCAATTAACATAGAAAACACCAAAGTCGGTTTAAGATGGGAACCCGTGTGTCTATATTTTCAGTCCTCTTATTACAGTTGCAAGGTATTTCATAAACGTGTTTTCTAAGTCATTCTTAAGATTCATTTTGAAACTAAAAAGAATACAGCAAGGGACCTTTGTTTCCTTCATAATCTTCACGCGTTGTATAATAAAAGCTTTTCCTTTAACAAAGGAAAGTGTTTCCCGTAAAGGAAAAACAGTAAAGTTAAGCAGTTTCGTAAATGGGGTTATAAGTATAAATGGATAGCGTCCCCTCCCCCCTTTCTCTCTCTCTCTCTCTCTCTCTCTCTCTCTCTCTCTCTCTCTCTCTCTCTCTCTCTCTCTCTCTCTCTCTCTCTCTCTCTCTCTCTCTCTCTTTTTTTTTAACAAAAGAATGTACTCGAACCCTTTCAGTGTTTCCTTTAAGTGTTATTTATCATAGTCCCGTTGATCTTCAACACCTCAAAGAAAGCCACTGGTGAAGTGATGTTCTGAAAGCAATTGACATTTTTAGGAATGTTGTTTACATGTAGCCAAACTTTATACAACCCGCCCCCCCCCCCCCCCCGCCCTACTGCTTGTAACCCCAGTCTTTAAGATTCTCCACTCACCATAAAAGATCACCATCTTCCTGATAGTAACTTTTCAGGTTCTACCAGGTAGAAATAATAGATATGGTTTTTCAAAATATCAAACAGTAGAGAAACAGAATGTTATTTAGGTAGCAACTACTTTACTCTGTTATTTTGTTATCTCCGCCAATGACGTTATGCGATCGAGCCGGATAATATATTTCTGTGGAGGGGATTACGTCAAAACAATATAACGGATTTTTTTTTTCATCACCGATAGATGGACGACCCTATTAGATTATGGAGATGAGCAGGATCAAGACCCGGATTTTAGATGCAAATTTAAATATATATATATATATATATATATATATATATATATATATATATATATATATATATATATATATATATATATATATATATATATATATATATATATATATATATATATATATATATATATATATATATGTGTGTGTGTGTGTGTGTGTAATAAATGAAATAGTTAGTTATTACATGTTTAAAACACATGACATAATATGTCATTGTGGATGAAGATGCTATCGTGAGATTTGCTGTAGTCAGATAAAATCATAAACAGGATATATTTTGCATCCCTCGGCAATGTAACATTTTTCTGAAACGTCAACACAAACGCATACCGTGTGAAAGATTGTGTCGTCACCGGATGCAAGTGTCTTCTGAGAGACGAATGTAAAGTTTACATATTGTGTTTAAATGCTGAGACAACTAAGCATACGATGTCTGTGATATCGATAATTTAGGCAGTTCATATCTATACTTCACCTGAATTGGTCATCCGACCAAACCAGCTACACTCCTGTGATGGAGATGTTTAACACTGTTGTTTTTAGAGAATAAACCATTTTAAAGTTACAAAGATGAACTTTATTTCAAGACTTAACATCTCAAACAACACATACTCAATGTGTGCTTATAACAGTAGCACACTAATAAATGGTGGCAGCGCTTAAACTCTAAGAATCAGAGAAAGATGTTCAAGAAATTAATAATAATACTCTAAGAATTAGAGGAAGATCTTCAAGAAATCAAACATAAAGCTGTGAAAAACCAGAGAAAGATCTTCAAGAAATTAACGTTAATGAATCTCATAGCTAATAGGCTTAATGAATATCAGGATATTTTAGGTAATTCCACTTGGGTTACTAGGGATAACATCTCCGTGAAAGATTTTTTACGATTAATGTATTTAACTTGCATGACACTTATGTTGCCTGAAGCTTTAGTGCGGTGTTTTGATAAAAGTTAACGCCTGCAAGTACGGAATTGGATGTATATAAACAGATAAAAAAACACATGGCTAAGTGTCCAGATCTCGATCCCGTGTTAACTCAAGTTTTTGCAAAGAATGAAAAAAAGCCACAAACAGTGAACGTAGTTAATAATAGTCAAGTAGCGGGAATGACGTGTTATAATTGCAAACGTCAAGGTCACTTAATCGCAGACTGCGGAACGAAATTCTGTTCGGTACATAATAGTTCGACACATTCATAGAGTCAGTGTTACTCGCTTAAGACACAACAGAATCCCAGAAATACACAGTCAATTCCACAGTCAGTTCCATATGGAAATAAAAAGAAAAATCCTCATTTTAACAATAAGAAGAAACAACCAAATGTCAATGCAGTTCAGAGTCCGAAACAAACAAACACTTCTTCGAATATCGCTGAGCCTGGGTCGTCAAATCAGACCTAGCAAGGTCAGATTAATTTTCAGAATGTGCAGAGCAAAGCCAATACCACATAGTTAACTCCAGTGGGGAAGAGAGTGATGTTGGGTCAAGGTCATTCATGTCAACATCAATAATATTGAATAATCAATTTAATGTTTTATCAGATAATTGTGAGGCAATAGATTTTCCTATGAAACACAGGGCCGAATTAAGTAAAACAGTGCATGCTCCCGTAGATTTGCAACGAATTCATACAATAATAAGCCAAAATAAGTTACGACCAACCTTATATGCTGTAAATTTAGAACTCAAATCCTTTACGTTATTTTTGACTCTGGTAGTCCACGTAATATCATGGATTTGAGGACACATTATTTGTTTTTTTCGAACTTTCCGATTGAAAAATCTGAAGTTAGACTCTCGGGTATAGGAAATAATGAATTAAATGTCATAGGCATAACTCATGTTTAATTCAAAGTCGGTAATCGCACCTTTGCCGATACATTTGTTGTTGTATAAAACATTGATATGTATCCAGCTGTAATTATAAGATACCCATCTATGGGAAATCAAAACATTATAATAGCCCCTGCCAAGCACGGCGTGTATATCAATGGGAAATTCTATAAGTCTTTTAATACCTTAAAATCAGTTTTGGATAAAAAGGAGACGACAAATGTAACCGTAACGTACGTTGAAGAACCAATAACTTATCTCACTAATAAAGAAATAATATACGCGACCCAGCAGAATTCTCGTTCACACGTAATATCATCTTGCACGCAATCTATCGAACCAAACATACCTTCGAATTTAATAGTGCAAATAAAGAAAACATTACCGGGATCTGAAATATTATTCCTTTCCGACACATTGAAACCTAACAGATTGTCTGTCACACAAGCTATTTATACCGTAGACTAACATCAACAATGTAATATTGAAGTCTGTAATCATTTAAATAACACTTTAGTAATTCACAAAAATCAACATATCTTGGATGTAGAAGTTTATAAACATCGTATTCTTACCGTTGCTGAAATCAATCACTCTCAATCAGTTGCGGATGAATCACTTTTGCATTCTATTAAAAATAAAATCAATAAAGACATTCAAGGCGAAGAAATTCAGCAGAAAATTTTTGGGCTTTTAACTGAATATCATGATGTTTTTTCCTCAACAGATGGATCCTTAGGAAAAACAGATGTGATCGAGCACCAAATAAGGTTAAAGGACAAGCAAAAAATTATCTATGTACCCTCGTACTGACTCCCTATGAAATTCTAGAATGAAATAAATGATAAAGTAGGTAAAATGCTAGAAGAAGGAGTCATTAGGAAATCAAACAGCCCTTATAATTTTCCATTAATAGTTGTACCGAAAAAAGATCGAACATGGCGTATCTGCGTCGACTTCAGTCGTCTAAACGAGGAGACGATTCCTGATCGATTCCCAGTGCTATATACTGACGATATGTTGTCTTTGTTAGGTCAGAATAAATATTTTACCAGTTTGGACTTACTTAAAGGCTTTCACCAGATATCATTAGAAGAAGATAGTATCCCATACACAGCCTTCAGCACAGCCAGGGGACATTATGAAATTTTACGGATGCCTTTTGGTTTACGTTGTGCTCTTATAACATTTACAAGAAAGATTAACATAGTGTTTGGAGACTTGTTAGGGGATATATTGCATGACTATATGGATGATCTTGTAATCTTTTCCATTACCTTAGAAGAACATCTACGTAAGTTAGAACTATTACTACAGAGATTAAGACAACATAACTTAAGGGTAAAGATTATTAAGTGTTAATTTTTCAAAACAGAATTAATATATTTGGGTTTCATGGTGTCAAGCTAAGTTCTTAAAGTAGTCCATGATAAGGTGTCGGCTATACGTAATTTTCCCATACCTACTAATGTCAAGGGAATACAGCAATTTCTGGGTTGTAGTGGATATTACAGGCGTTTTATACGCAACTATTCAATAATAGCCGCTCCTTTAACTGATCTTACGAAGAAGGGCGTAGATTTCATATGGTCCGAGAATCATCAACAGGCGTTTAATACCTTGAAAGATGAACTGTGTAGTTCTTCTATCTTAAAATTTTCTGACTTCGGTAAGGAATTCTTCATTGCAACAGACGCCTCAGACTTAGGAGTAGGAGGGGTATTGCTTCAGCAATATGATAAACAATTTTTCCCGATAGCTTTTTATTCTCGAAAATTGAGAACTTCCGAAAGTAAGTATGCAGTAATAGACAAGGAAGGGCTAGCTATTGTTAATTCACTAGTGCATTTTAAGTTCATAATTTACGGTTATCCTGTTAAGGTTCTTACTGACCATGAACCACCAACCGAGTTCTTTAAAGGCTTCAACCACAGCCCTAAACGAACTCGGTAGCATTTGATCATTCAAGATTTTGGCGCAATAATCGGGTATTTACCTGGGAAAGCAAATATCATTGCGGATGCATTATCACGCAACCCCGTGTTATCTTGTACGGAGCCTTTAGCTGAATTAATAGATATATCAACATCCATGCCTATTGTTAAAACGACATCTGAACCAGAAGATTTAGGCTGGAGCGCTGACTTATTACACCCTGAGCAAAGAAAAGATCAGAAAATAGAAACAATTATAAATGCTTTGAAAGGCAATCATAAGGAAAAGGGATATGTAAAGTATAAGCAGCAGAATTATATAATCAAAGATAGTATTCGGTGTAGGACTGTGACAAGGAAAACCGCAATACACCACATGTAACTAACGACCAGGTAGTAGTACCAATCTCACTTATTTCCACTGTCCTGAATTGATTGAATTCAAATCCATTACATGGACACTCGGGGTTCTCATTACTGTCAAAAAAGCCAAGTCATTGTTTTATCGGCATACGATGCTTAGAGATATAAAAAGACACATAACTAATTGTCGCACGTGTCAGGAAAACAAAGGGCATACGAAAACATCTGTCAGCCTAGGGGCTTATCCCGTGCCCAATCAACCCTTTGAAAGAATACATTTAGATTTGTTAACAGGATTTTACGAGTCAGACAGAGGAAATAAGCACCTCTTAGTAATTATAGATGCTTTAACTCGATATACAGAACTAATAGCGCTTAAAACTAAAACTGCGATTGAATGCGCTAGGAAGTTTTACGAGTGTTACATTTGTAAACATGGAATTCCACATATGATAATCTCAGACTCGGGTGGTGAATTTAGTAATCACTTTCTTAC
>NC_090728.1:146848833-146856333 GCF_036898095.1 Palaemon carinicauda
CCAGAGAATTTACCTTAAGGTACCAGAATTCTAACTCCTGGAGCGAGTATCCCTCGTGAAAGGGATATCGCGACATATCAGAGGACGTATTCTAGACACGTCACATGGCAATCTACATCCTGGACAGAGATTTCGTCTCGTAGGAGGTGATTGGCGAGATACGAATTCGGGAAAGAAAAAGGGGGGCCGCTCTCAAGGCTTCCCTATCCCCCGATTCGTATGCGTGCCTGGCGCCAATCCTGGCGCCATCTTTATTCCTTTTTGCGTAGCTTAACAACTCGGTGTTTTTTCCTGTTTTTCTCGCAAATCTTGGATTTATTCGACTTTTCATGGCTTCTTCGTCTTCGTCGGCCTCTGATAAGTTGAGTATAGTGTCTGTTATGTATAAATGTAGGCTCTTGGTAAGATTTTGAGTGATTAATAGGATTAATCTTTGATACAAGAGCCGTAGCCTACCAGAGGCGTCTTGGACGCTGTCGCTCGCTAGGTATAAGTTAGTGAGTCAGAGCGACATTCCTGGTTGTTTTGCTTTAATAAATTTTAGCTATTTAGCATTACATAGGATTTCCTTTCGTGCTTAATATTATTTGGCGAAGTATTCGCCATTCTGGCCTACGCTAGGCCATGTAGCCTAGTCGTTTGGTCCTAGTACTTCATGCATGATTATGGTTTTTCCGAGTGTAATTAAAATTTTATTGAAGCTTTTAGGCTATATTTTATACATTTTAGACTGTGTGGAATATTTCCAAGATAGTATACGAGTGAGTTTCGGTGATTTAGGTAATCGATTCTCTTGGTGCCTAGGCTAGTTGCTTATGGAGCCTTAGTATACTTTATCATACTCCCCGGTTGCTTTCTTTTCTTCGGAGAAGGTATGCAATCCCTTTCCCTCTGTTTAAGCCTTGGGCTTATCCCTAAGTGGTTTTTTCCGAAATTTATTTTCGATAAAACTATACTAGGGTGTTACTGTACCTTCCTGTTCCTGTAGTTATGGTTCAAGAGGGACAGAACAACAGAGTTTTTAGTCTGAGTCTGTGTTGTCTGGCTTGGGGCTGAGTCCCCTTCGCTGACCTAACACATACAAAGGGAGCTTAGCTCCCTTAGGTCACTACCGAAGGTTTCTGTGGATATGATTCCTTCTTTTGTGATCTACCAGACTAGTCCTGTTGCTGTTCTCGTGGGAGGATAAGTTCTTCCCTTGGGAGTAGCAACGCCTTCCTTGCTTTGGTGCTCTGGAAGCTGGCAAGTATTGCTGGCCTTTCCCCTTAGATCTCCCTTAGGCTAAGATAAGTTTCTTAGCTGCGGGTGATCTGTCACTAAAGCAAGGTTGGCAGGACCCTCTTGTCCCTTCCCCCTCTTTCTTCATACTGTACTGTACGTCGTTCTACATCTGGACCTAGTATAGGTTAGGATGTGGAATTGACTCAGCACCTTGCCGGCCGGCAGAGCTGGCCGGCAGGGGTCTTACTGTACTGTATGTCGTTCTACTTCTGGACTTAGTATAGGTTAGGATGTGGAATTGACTCAGCACCTTGCCGGCCGGCAGAGCTGCTGGCCGGCAAGGGTCTTATGTTTTCGAGTGCTGCCCGGACCTCTCTTGGTCCCTCATCCATGCCTGCCGGCAGAGCCGGACGGCATGGGTCAAGGAAGCCTGAATTAGTTTCTCCCCTTCCTTATATGCACTCTTTCGGTTGCCGGGCTTGGAGGTTGTGTACACTCTTATCCCGGCATCCATTCTATTTTTCTTCTAAGTGCTGTATCTGTCCCGGCTGCCGGCCTATGAGGCCGGCAGCCGGGCAGGTGTAGTCCTCTGGTTCTTTTGCTGCCGGCTGGCATCGGTCTTGTACCTTTGCCGGCCGGCTTGTGTCAGCCCTTGTCTGCCGGTCACCAAGAGTGTGGCCGGCAGCTGGGTACTACCTTGTGTAGTTGCTGACCGGCAGCCATTGCCGGCCAACACTGACTGTTACCGGCCGGCAGTTGCTGCCGACCGGCACAGGCATTTGAACCAGAGTGCTGCCGCCCTATAGCTGTTAAGTAGTATACTTTAAAGCTAGTTGTGGTGTGTGCCGGCCGGCAAAGGCAGGCCAGCACACATCCCCCTATACTGTACTAGTATTCTTCTGTATAGCATATACAGTAAGAAGAAAACTATAGTAAGGGTTTTGGTACAGAACTGTATCTTCTAACACTATTGTGTTTTCTTGCACATCCCTTTGCTGTTGCCCTCAGATAGGAAGCTGAGTTCTTCCCTGTCTATTATCCAGGATTTTAAAATCATTGCTTAGGTGTGAGCTCCACCTGTTTCCTCTGGAAACCTTGCATTGGTTACTCTAGAAGAGATAAACCATTTTGATTTTATTATCTGGAAGGCTGCAACAATGGGTTGTGAAGGAAACACAAGTGTGTGTCTTTCCTTTATGAATTGTTATGTTATACTATGCATACCCAGTGATACATAGTTCACTTGATACTCATGGAAATTTCTTCTCTTTACAGAAGGACACTCCGAAGTGGGGAAGTGCTTTCTGCAATGTCAGCAGCAAGAACCTCTGCGGACATGAGTTTTGTAGGAGACACGCAGCATACGCTGTCTCCAAGGATGATCTCCGGTATTGGGACCCTCAGGTATGTACTGTGTGCACTAACCTGATTACTGAGACATTTAAATAGCTAGGAAGAAGCTTCGTACCTGGGTAAGGGGCATCAAAAGAACACTTCTGGCCCTTATCTTCCAAGTGAGAAGATGAGGGCGTATCCTTTCCCTAAGGCATCAGCTGATGCAGTGATTCCCCAGCCTCAAGAGGAGATCCCCTAAGTTCAGATCCAGGTGGAAGCTGAAGTCGCGGTCGCGATGCAAGACATCCAGTTAGATGACAGGATGTCTGATGTGGACGGGTGTCAGGAGGAAGACCTCCTGGCAGAAGCCCAGGATGAAGTTCAAGCCCCTCTACATCGGCCGGTCTCCCAGTAGAGCTGGGACAGGCCCTCTCTTCTATTGTTGGAATGATCCAACAAATGCAGAAGGAGAATCAGGAGAAGGCGGCTGCAATGGAACTGCGAATGCAGTGCCTTGCAGAATCACATGGCCCCCAGAAAAAGCTCAATGTGAAAGACCTTCCCTTGTGCTCAGATGCTAACCCATGGAGGTATGCTGAGCACATGCCGATGACGACTGGAAAGATCGTCATCTCGGATAAGCTGGGCTCAGTTCCCCTGGAGAGTGGAATTCTGGCCCAGCAAGGCATCATATCCGGACTGTTATGTCCGGCTGAGGAAGGAACCAGCTTCAAAGGAGGAGACAGAGCCGAAGGAGGTCATAGTGATGGACCATGCTAAGGCTCAAGCTCTACTTTCATCCTCGATGAAAGAGAGGGGCTTCTCTAACTCAAAGGTAGCTGCATTGAATAGGAAGCTCCCTTCCTTTGTGTCCTCGCCTACTAGAGCCTTCCCCTTTTTACAGAAAGGGTTTCTGGCTGTACTAAAAGCAATCGAGGCCGGCAAGTCTTGCCCCTCCCTAGAGGAGTGTAAACCCTTGTCGCTGGCCCTGCCTATGGACCACAAAGACTGGAAGGACGTCCATCTTACGTTCTCAGTGGGAAAGTTGGAGGCTGATATTGCCGGATGTCAGTTCGGCAAGGACCTCCCTAAGCTGTCTGACTTTCTTTTGCGAAGTGAGTTCGATACAAAAGAAAGACTGACTGCCTCAATGTCTCTTCAGACTACTCTCGAGACGATGGCAAGTGACCCCAAGGTCCATGAAATGTTCATGGTAGTGGCCAAGCCTCATCTGGCCACAGTGACGAAGGACCTTTATGGCTTCGTCAAGGCAAGGAGAGCTTGTAGGGAGTTCGTGTTTACCTCGGCTACGGTGAGGCACGAGCCAAAGAAACTAATCTCCTCCAATATTTGGGGAAAAGACCTTTTCCCTACCGACTTGGTCAAAGAAGTTGTTGATAAGGCCGCCTTGGAGAATAGAAACCTTCTCCAGAAGTGGGGCCTGGCTATCAAAAGAAAGTCTTCCCCGGATGAGGGTCCTCAACCAAAGAGGAAGACTATGAGGACTAGGCTACCGTCTCGGCCAGCCAAGCCTCTTAGACAGCAACAGTAACTGCAATTGCCATTGCCCCCAGTGCCCCAGATCGTGGCACAAACCCCGACCACCTTTCAGTGGGTACCCCAGGCCGTGTCGACACAGTCCACGGCATTCACCCCAGCGTTCGAAGGGCAGTCTACTTCCTTTCGAGTAAAGCCTAGAGGAGCAGCCAGAGGCTCGTCTAGACGCCCCTCAAAGGGAAGGGGATTCAGGGGTGGTCGTGGTCAGGAAGGCAAGACCTCAGGACGGCAGTCCAAGTGAGGTGATACCGGTATGAGGGAGACTTCTGAAATTTCGGGATCGGTGGACCTTCGATCCCTGGGCCCACAGCCTACTCAAGAATGGACTGGGCGGGAGCTGGTACAGCACTCCACCCCCGTGCCTTCGGTTTTTCCAACACTCCACCCCCGTTATGGAGGAGTACGTTCAAGAACTGTTGGAGAAAAAAGGTGATCCGAAGGGTGATGCCCATCAATTTCTAAGGGAGGCTGTTTTGTGTTTCCAAGAAAGACTCGGAAAAGCTAAGAGTCATTCTGGACTTGTCGCCACTCAACAAGTTCATAGTGAATTGCAAATTCAAAATGCTAACACTGCAACACATAAGGACCTTACTGCCCAAGAGGGCATATTCCGTCTCTATAGACTTGTCAGACGCCTATTGGCACATCCCAATTAGCTATCGACTCTCCCCCTACCTAGGGTTCAGGCTACAATGAAGACTATACGCCTTCGGAGCCATGCCATTCGGGCTAAACATAGCCCCAAGGATTTTTACGAAGCTTGCGAGCGTAGCTCTCAAACAATTACGCCTAAAGGGAATTCAGGTAGTAGCCTACCTGGACGACTGGTTGGTGTGGGCAGCATCCGAGACAGAATGCTTGCAAGCTTCCAGTCAAGTGATCCAGTTCCTAGAGTACCTAGGCTTCAAGATCAACAGAAAAAGTCTCGACTTTCTCCATCTCAAAAGTTCCAGTGGCTTGGAATCCACTGGGACCTTTTGTCACACCGTTTCTCCACCCCGGCGAAGAAAAGGAAGGAGATAGCGGGTTCTGTCAAGAGACTTCAAGATTCCGAAAGGATATCAAGACACGAGCAGGAGAGAGTACTGTGCTCTCTCCAGTTTGCTTCGGTGACAGACCCAGTGCTAAGAGCACAGCTAAAGGATGCAATCGGAGTTTGGAGAAGTTATGCATCAAATGGTGAAGAGATCTGAGAAGACCAGCCGCTCCGGCTAAGTACTCTTCTCAGGCCTTGGTCCCAAGCCAGACATCTAAAGAAGTCGGTTCTTCTTCAACCTCCTCCCCCGTCGGTGACGATTCACTCAGACGCCTCGAAGGAGGGATGGGGAGGTCACTCTCATCGGAAAAAAGTCCAGGGGACTTGGTCCAGGCTATTCAAGACCTTTCACATAAAACTTTCTAGAAGCTAGGGCAGTGCTCCTTACCTTAAAGAAAGTCTCCCCGCGTCACTCGATCCACATAAGGTGGTGATAGACAGCGAGGTAGTTGTGAGTTACTTGAATCGACAAGGATCGAGGTCACCACCTCTCAACCAGGTGATGTTGGCCGTCTTCCGATTGGCGGAAAAGAAGAAGTGGTACCTGTCGGCAGTTCACCTTCAAGGAGTCCGCAATGTGACAGCGGACGCTCTATCCAGGTTCACACCGATAGAGTCGGAATGGTCCTTAGACGCAGGATCATTCTCCTTCATTCTGAATCAAGTCCCAGAACTGCAGATAGACCTCTTTGCGACGAAAGACAACAAGAAGTTGCCCCTGTACGTGCCCCGTACGAGGACCCCTTAGCGGAAGCAGTGGACGCGATGTCCCTCGACTGGAACAGATGGTCCAAGATTTATCTGTTCCCTCCTCACAACCTTCTGTTGAGGGTCCTCAACAAACTGAGATCCTTCAAAGGGTAGCGGCAATAGTGGCCCACAAGTGGCCGAACAGCGTGTGGTTCCTCCTGGCATTGGAACTGTAGCTGAAGTTTGTACCACTACCAGATCCAGTTCTAAACCAGCGAGTCCAGAAGTCAACTGTCTGCGCTTCATTACAGAAAACCCGGACCCTGCAGCTCATGATTTTCTCTCCCTAGCGGTGAGAAAGTGTTTCGGGATTTCGAAAGCCAGTATAGACTTCCTTGAGGAATATAAGTGCAAATCTACTAGAAGGCAATATCAGCGTGTAAGTCTGCTTTGACAAGACCCATTCTATATGCCTTCCAGGTCGACCTAGGTAACGAGATCTTTAATAAAGTCCCGAAAGCCTGTGCTAGGCTCAGACCTTCAGCACCTCCAAAGCCCATTTCATGGTCTTTAGACAAGTTCTTCATTTCACTTCTCTGTTGAGCAATGAAGAGTGTGCGTTAAAGGATTTGACACAAAAAGTTATTTTCCTATTCGCACTCGCGTCCGGGGCCAGGGTTAGTGAGATTGTAGCCTCTCGAGAGAGGCATGTCATGTTCAGTTCCTGGATGGGGGAGAACTGAACCTGTTTCCGGATCCTACTTTTCTTGCCAAGAATGAGTTACCCACCAACAGGTGGGGTCCCTGGAGAATCTGCCCTCTGAAAGAAGATGCATCTCTATGTCCAGTAGAATGCCTAAAGGTCTATCTTCATAGAACTTCAGACTTCAAGGGTGGTCAACTATTCAGGGGAGAAACATCAGGCTCAAATTTATCTCTGAATCAACTCAGAGCGAAAATCACATATTTTATTCGCAGAGCGGATCCTGACAATACACCCGCAGGTCACGATCCGAGGAAAGTTGCCTCATTCTTAAATTTCTTTAATTGTACGGATTTTGAACATCTCCGTTCATACACTGGCTGGAAGTCTTCCAGAGTGTTCTTTCGCCACTATGCGAAGCAAGTAGAGGAACTAAAAGAGATCTGTGGTAGCAGTGGGTCGCGGTGTTAACCCTACTGTTTAACTCTGCAAGGAACAGTGGTCTTAATTGGGACGATTAATTCCAGGGTGAGTGTGTAGTTACATACTGTACTACAAACTAAGTTAGGGCACTGTGTTGCCCATCCAGACTGTTCCATTTCCAAAGGTGAACCTAGCATAAGTGCAGACATGTGTGCCGAGCGTTTCTAACGCTAATGTCATTGATTTGTAATACAGGCTTTTATGACTTTGATACCTCGGTATCTTAAAAGTGGCATCTAATGTTTTTTCTTTCAGACAAACAAGCTTTGTTTACTATCATACTTATGCTTAAAGTTTTGGGTTATCCTCTTCTTATGTATATATATATATAATTGTGGTTAACCTGTCTATTTATTGCCTGTCAATAATCGGGTTCTTGAGAACCTTGCGTCTCCTTCACCTGTGTCAATTTATTGGTATAATTGAGCATTCATTCTATGTACCTTATCTGGGATAATTCTAATAGAATTGTTCC
>NC_090728.1:146858833-146861333 GCF_036898095.1 Palaemon carinicauda
TATATTTATATATATAGGGCTGATATATTTTATTAGATGCCCACAGATTCTGTTATATATTTTATTATATTTTTTTTTTCTCTTTTCTTTTTTAACATTCCGGCTTATATATTTTTATTAGATGCCGAGAGAAAAAAATGATTTATATCCTTTTTTATTTTATTTATTTTTCAAATGTTGTTTTAAATGTATTTTTAACAATGCAAATGTAGAGAATTTCTTTAATTACATATTACTAGCGTACTAATCAGCTTTTCATACAAACATCCTCCCGACAAATTACTCCCTTAGCGAATGAGGTGGCCACTCAAACAGCTTTGAACTGGATTAAATATGGAGGTATTGTCAGGGCTATGCAACTCATTCCTTTGTAGCTGCTTGCTGTGCCGTAACCTACGCCAAACAAGGATGTTCACGGCGATAAATATCACCACCGTGAAACACAAACTAGCCAGCAGTATGGGGTGAAGAATTTCTTTATAAGTCGGTGACAGGTGGTCCTTTTCGGTAAGTTTCATCAACCGCTTTGCCACACGGCCGTTGTATGGGAGAGGAAGTGCTGGCATTGTAGAGGTCCACGTGAAGTTCGCGAAGTAGGCTCGTTCTCTGATGATTGTCCGTAGGCCAGTCACCATGGAATTCGGGGAAGTCCCGATACAACCATCTGCTGCGACGAAGATGTGGGTGAAGGATGTGGATCCGTCAGGGCATGATACATTGAAGCCGTCCTTGTCGTATCGTATCCACGAGCCATTATTTAGTCTGCAATTGAATTCTTTATTGTCAAAGGGATAAAGCTTATCCAGACAATTTTCACTTGTATGGGAGAGAGCACCGTCTAGCACTATACCTAACTCGCATGAATCCATTAAGTTTTTACGGAATTCAAATGAGTCAGCTGTACATATTTTTCTATCCATTGCGTCTGAACAGTGAGTTAATTGATTTAAGTCTTTAATGACCGTATATGTTTCCTTGTCTGGGGAAATCAATACGTGTCCTGTCAAACCGGATATTACTGGATTTGAGTGATTCGTCATGAAAGTCGGAAATGGTGATATCCTGTAAGATTGCCAGGCATCAGAAGAATCAAAGGGAATTGTAATCATAATCTTGTTATTATCTACGTTTACTGTAATTAGGCTGTAATAAAATTCTAACCTATGTTCGTCTAACAAAGGAACATAGCCTGGTTCATCCCTTCCGTTCTCCAGAACTAATTTTAAGTAAAGTATAGGCAACAAATGGGGCGACAATACACCTTTAGTTGCTAACGTGATAGCTTCTACATAATCCTTGGATTTCTCAATGAAATGTGCAATTCTGTTATGTATGGGATACTATCTTCTTCTAATGATATCTGGTGAAAGCCTTTAAGTAAGTCCAAACTGGTAAAATATTTATTCTGACCTAACAAAGACAAAATATCGTCAGTTCATGGCACTGGGAATCGATCAGGGATCGTTTCCTCGTTTAGACGACGAAAGTCGACGCAGATACGCCATGTTTGATCTTTTTTCGGTACAACTATTAAAGGAAAATTATAAGGGCTATTTGATTTTCTAATGACTCCTTCCTCTAACATTTTACCTACTTCATCATTTATTTCATTCTGGAATTTCATAGGGAGTCTGTACGAGGGTACATATATAATTTTCTGCTTGTCTTTTAACCTTATTTGATGCTCGATCACATCTGTTTTTCCTAAGGATCCATCCGTAGTGGAAAAGACATCTGTATATTTAGTTAAAAGTTCAAAAATTTTCTGCTGAATTTCTTCGTCTTGAATGTCCTTACTGATTTTATTTTTAATAGATCGCAAAAGGGATTCATCCGCAACTGATTGAGAGTGATTGATTTCAGCAACGGTAAGAATACGATGTTTATAAACTTCTACATCCAAGATATGTTGATTTTTGTGAACTACTAAAGTGTTATTTAAATGATTGCAGACTTCGATATTACATTGCTGATGTGAGCCTACTGTATAAATAGCTTGTGTGACAGACAATCCGTTAGTTTTCAAAGTATCGGAAAGGATTAATATTTCAGATCCCGGTAGTGTTTTCTTTATTTGCACTATTAAATTCGAAGGTATGTTTGGTTCGATATATTGCGTGCAAGATGATATTACGGGTGAACGAGAATTCTGCTGGGTCGCGTATATTATTTCTTTATTAGTGAGACAAGTTATTGGTTCTTCAACGTACGGTACGGTTACATTTGTCGTCTCCTTTTTATCCAAAACTGACTTTAAGGTATTAGAAGACTTATAGAATTTCCCTTTGATATACACGCCGTGCTTGGCAGGAGCTAAGATAATGTTTTGATTTCCCATAGATGGGTATCCTATAATTACAGCTGGATACATATTAATGTTTTTTACAACAACAAATGTATCGGCAAACGTGCGATTACCGACTCTGAACTGAATATGAGTCATGCCTATGACGTTTAATTCATTATTTTCTATACCTGAAAGTCTAATTCCTGATTTTTC
>NC_090728.1:146866333-146886415 GCF_036898095.1 Palaemon carinicauda
TTTACAACCACACACAAATTTTGTCAGCATTATCAATAACTTAAAGCCGATAGTTTAAATTTTTATAGAGTAAAAATTATCTGGCCGACGCCATGGCCAGTGATAACGAGCCAAGAGTCGAAAACATTCATTATGTAATCAATGTAAACACCTTTTGACAATATTTTACCCCGCCCATCCACCAGACTCCCATTCACCTTGTTCCATCGGCTCTGAAACCCATAACAGTCAAGAATGGCTAACAGGATTTGGAATTGCCCCCGTGGTTGCAAAACTACATTTGTCTTACGACTTGCAACTTTATACAGTCAAGAGAAAGCCCGAGGCCATATTTACTATAGCCTGAATAGGTAATTAAAAGTTAAAAAAAAAAAAAGTTTCTAGTTTAAATCCAATGTTTATGGTCTGATTTGTATTTAGCTTAACATGATTATAATACTTGTAATGTCATTCAGGCTTTTGAACATTTCCATTAACTATTCACTATGCCACCAAGAGAGAGAGAAAGAGAGAGATTGTATGTAAACAGTCTTTATATAACTATTTTTGTTAAAATAAGAATTTTGTACTAAACTCTCCATCAGACCAACGGATCATCCGATATTATTTTTTTTATTTCTTCTTAGGCCGTACGACCGTGTTGGCTATGTTTTGGGCATGACTGCATTTTGTAAATAAATCAGGAATAGTTTTAGGAGTTTTATTTGTACATCTAATGGCAATTTATAGAAGTAAAGTGAACATAATTCATTTATCCTTTAAAATAATTACTACATGTAGCCAAACAAATAGTAGTAAAGATGATAATGCAATGAAGAAATGATACCATACTTTATCTTTAGCTTCAACATCGGCAATAACATACCCAGTTGCCATAATTTGTCAGCTTAATGAAATAACCTATCATTTAATGTTAAACTTAATTTATGAGGAGGCCATGGCTTATTGCACAGTGAAAAAACATTACAGCGGCTTTATGAATGGCGGAACGATACATAAATGTGGGTGGGGTATCTGAGCTAGCGTAGTAATACTACTGTAGCAGTAGTGCCGCAACAGTAGTATACGTGAATTAAACATTTAGGCCAACCGCTGGGATCCTTGAGGATCATTTAGCACTTCTTACAACTACTCGAGAAATGAGTTTTTATAGCCAGAATTTAAATTTTCTGATCCAACAATGCCCATGATAGCCTTCAGTGTTATCCTGAATTATAACCAGGCCAAAGTGGGTGGAGCCTCATGAAGTCATCATTCTGACGATAATTATTGGTGAAGGTTTAAAGCCAAAATACGGTACCGTCTATTTTTTTTTTTTTTTACAGTAAATAGGTAGGTAGATAGACAATAAATAAAAATTGCTTAACATTGGATATAGCAGTTATCAAATCAAGCTTGTTTACTACGTTTTTGAAAATTACCAACTATTCCCTACACCTTGTCAATCTGATTGTGACCTATAAAGTAGACTGTAATTTCTTAGGAAACTTATTTGGGAGTTAGACTATTAATCGAAGTGTTTTTGTATTTATTAACATATTTTGTTGGTTTGTTCATTGTGACAACTATCAGTGGAGAGGTTTCAGAGTTCATAAAGGTGTACTGCTCTGCTTTTATTTCCACTTTTGAGTCATTGTTGGCAGAGGTATAGCCTTCGTTATGTATAGCCAATCATCGATCGAGAAAGAGGGAAAAAATGCCGTCATAAGTTACGTAACGAGTGCGTTTGAAACCTTTTCTCTGAGTAAGTTGGCCCGTCTTCAAAAAACGTCACTTTTACATTATAAGTACCAAATTTATTCAACCTACGTAATGCAGAATATAGTCAAAATGTATGTGTAGATATAATGTGCATTCTGAAGAAGCATTATATTTATGAAATTCACAGATAAAAAATTATTGCGAAAAAACCGTGTTACAGAGGCCCTGAATCTCATAGTAGTAGATGCGTGTTTGGTTTTAGTTTAAGTCGAAGTGATGAGCAAACTAATGGACGTAACCCGGCCATTAACGAGATAGCAATATTTAAGGATAAAAAAGTCCGCCTTTCAATGGAATCTACAGTATAGATTAGCCTCTTCAAAAGGGAGGCTGTTTTATATGAAAGCTTTGATAGAATCACAAATCGGATGTGCAAAGTAAAAGGAATGATCACTGAACCGTCAAATATCTTAGGCTTCAAGAAGTAATTGATTGATTAAGTATGCTAAGGGCTCCTCTCTCTCTCTCTCTCTCTCTCTCTCTCTCACACACAGAATGGTACTTATACTGAAAAGGATTGTAGTACCCACTTACATATTTTTTTTTTTTAACAGTAAAGGGTTTGGATATGGTTATTCATGTATAGAAAAATTTTGTCAGCTTTAAGAGTTAAGTATCAAGGGAAATGCAGTCATGTATAATTCGTTTGTCTATTACCTTGAATGAATGGCATATATATACTGTATATAATATATATATATATATATATATATATATATATATATATATATATATATATATATATATATATATATATATATATATATGTGTGTGTGTATGTGTGGGTTTTTATACATACATAATCTGTGCATATACATGCATATATTTATATACTGTATATGTATGCATGTATCTATGTATGTATGTGTTTATAGCTCAGATAAAAAAGGAACCCTATTTGATATGAACAAAGTGATAGCCCAAGTTCAATTAGTGGTGAACTTCACGGCAACCATTTCATTACAAATGCTGATGGGAAAAGCGCACAAACGTTATCAGGTTACCGCATATCTTAAAAATTAAATCCCATTATGTTTTCCATTATATATGATGCTACTCAAATTTTATCATAAAGAAGCTGTAGCATTTAAATATTAATCACTGAATATACTGAACATCAGTTAGTTACGTAGGCCAAGTTTAGAAGAGTTAACTTTGTAAATAAACTAGCTGGGATATTTAGAATAGCTCCCAGAGTACTTTTGAAAAGATTTGAAAAGTATTTTGTAGGGTAAAAGAAAAACATTGAAAGTTAAGAGCATTATTTTCAAGTTTCATTAGAGTATTTCCAGCAACACCTCAAATATGCAATACTTTGACTACACACACAAAATTTCTTTAAATATCTGAAAATATGAGTGCAAACTTATATTCCCACTAAACTGAACGCCTTTTTCTAAAAGTAAACAATGCCCCGTTTTATATTATCAAATTTTGTTGCTCTGCATGAAAGAAAGTTTGAAAATAAAAAAGGAGAAATATTTTCACTTAGAACCAAATAAAGTAGTTACTTATTGTGAGACTCCTTAGAAATGATCTTATCAAAATGCAATCAGTGTCGAATTAAAGCATGTGCTTAAACTTAACAGCAGTTTGGATTAGACAGCTTTGAAGAAATGGTGCTGCATTGATACAGCCAAACAAACATTTGGAAGTATTTTCTGTTCTCCGCTGACAATATTTCAATTCGCTTTCTATTTTGTTGAAAAATCGGGAGGAAAAAATATCACGGGAATCCTTGGATTAGAGAAAGAACTGGGGGTTCAAAGAGATTTATTCAACTTTATAATTCTGCATCAGTTTTAGATACATAATGGTACTTTTATTATCATCTAATAAAATTAAAAACTGTATAACTAATCCTCCCTGAGCCTTAAACCCAACCCTGGGAAACGGCCATGAGAATCAAAATTGTCAGTCTTTTGTCACGAAGCATTATAAAGAACATATGAAGTAATGCATGCTGCTATTGCAAAATAGCTTTTAGATTCCCTTCAGTATTCAACATTATACTTCCTCGAGTTATGGCAGCCAGCATTTATGACAGAAAATTACCATATAAACAGAAATTGAAAATCATGAAGTGAATGAATAACTTTCAGATGAATGACATCAGGAATCGGTGCCTATTGAAATGAAAACTTTACCAAAAGATATGAAATTACACGAGAAATTTTCAACTTTCATCATTGCTTACATGAGAAGCAATTTTCTTAGTCCTTCATCCTACGAAATTTACAAAGCTGGGAAAAAGTTTAGTTTGTTATAACTGAAAAATATATTGGTTTCAGAAGCTAAATCTACCGTAAATACCTTTTATTTTTTCTACATTTATCCGCCCTTATATAATAGAGCAACGCGTCTGGCTATATTTAAATATATATGTATATGTTTCTTTCCTGTCATGCTCGGGTTCTTCCCGTCCCTCACGTAAGGGAGAGGATGTAGTCATACCCTGGTAAGAGGGTGTACCCTAAGAGGTACACTTGCAAACCACTATCTCCCACAAATTGCTGAACTAACAAGTTATATTTAAGAAAGGGCAGGGGATGGGAAGGGTTGAATCTGCGTGTGCGTGTGTGCATCTCTGTCTGAATATTTAGACTTAATTTTTAATGTCTTGGGTAAACTAGCATTTAACAATAGCAGTTTTAAGCTGTTGATGATTTAAAGAAATGAGATGCATAATAAGTTTAGCTTAAAGAACTATCCTTATCAAATTTTCAATTCAACAGTGTGAGAGGAATAGTTAATTAAATTATAAAGATTGATTCAAAACAAATCAGATAGGGCATTACTCTCACAACCACAATTCGGTCACAATGGTTTGTAATAGAAAAAATTAATCTTTATTCTCGTTCATTTCCTAAATGGTCTCAAATAAATTTCCCATGCAATGGCAAAGTGTTAAATACATTTTTGGATGTTTGATAATAAATGTTTGAGACAGGTTTCACTATATAGTAACCAAAGCTCATGATGAATTTTTTTTTGACTTGAGATAAAGTCAAACTATTTCATTAGATCCAACTTTTATTTAAAGAAAAAATAGAAACTTCTTTATACTGATACATATAAATCTCATGTCTTCCTCTGGGGATCACATTGACCAAATTAGCTTCAAGTAAAAGTTGATTTAATTTAATATAATTTCCACATTTCAATAAATAGCTAAGTAGTATTGATGGGGTCAATGTTTTCTCATGAATGACTAGAAAATTCCCACTCATGTAGACGTCACCCAACACCTTTTAGAAGCTAAGATGATAATACAGCTTCCTTTCTTCTAAGAGATTCTGAAAAGACACTTCAACCTCCTCCTCGACCGTTCAAACCTCGTCAGCCAGTGTGCTACAGGAGAGGACGAGTAGGCCATTCGCAAATGCATCCTCAGAATGCTAACTTGCATGAAATAGAATTCTGAATAAAACGAAAGTAATTACAATTGAAATTAGGTACTTCGTAGAGCGAGTATGAAGTTATTTGCAACAACGATACCACAGTCAATTATGCTAGAAATGCTATTCGCAAGAAATAAAATTAATTAAATTTTAGAAACGAATGGAAGTAATAAAGAGTTTTGAATGTTGTTACATCTTTGCCTCTGCATTCATACTTTTTTTATTGCATTGCATCGACATTGCTTTAATTAGCATTTGAATTGCTAGTTACGCATTATGTTTTGCACGTGAATTAATCTTCAATGCTCTCAGCGTTGTCTAAAATGAATGTGTGTTGTAATAAAGTCGGTAGGTCATTAAAGGTACTCTCGTTGTGTACTGGTTTCGAAGTTGCTCTTATAAATTTTATTCAATGCAGCTTAAGTCAGAAGGATTTGTGATGTCATAGAGTTTTAAGGCATTGCTACGACTTGGAAACTGAATTTTATGTCAGTAATAAGACTATTTTGTTAGAGAAATCGCTGAAATTTTCTCTTTTTTATATATAAAATGTTTGTCACAAAAAATATAGAGAAAAATGACTTTCTCAAGAATTCATTCAATTGCTGCCAAAAATAGAATAGAGATAAGGCAGAAATAACGTACTATATTGGATCCTTCTCTCTGGCTACGGTTCACTTTCCCTTTTCCCTACATATACAAAGAATAATCTGGCCTATTCTTTACATATTCTCCTCTGTCCTCATAAACTTAACAACACTGAGTTTACCAAACAATTAATTTTCACCAAAGGGGTTAACTACTGCAATGTAATTGTTCAGTAGCTACTTTCCTCATGGTGAGGGTAGATGAGACTCTTTTAGCTATGGTAAGCAGCTCTTCTAGGAGAAGGACACTCCAAAATCAAATCATTGTTCTCTAATCTTGGATAGTGCCATAGCCTCTGTACCATGGTCTTCCACTATCTTGGGTTAGAGTTCTCATGCTTGAGGGTATACTTGGGCACACTATTTTATCAAATCTCTCTTCCTCTTGTTTTGTTAAAGTTTTTATAGTTTAGGAAATATTTATTCTAATGTTGTTACTGTTCTTAAGAATATTTAATTTTCCCTTGTTTCCTTTCCTCACTGGGCTATTTTCCATGTTGGGGCCCCTGGGATTATGGCAGCCTGCTTTTCTAACTTATCAAGTAGTAATAATAATAATAATAATAATAATAATAATAATAATAATAATAATAATAATTTCTTTTTAGATACAGCATCAATTACGTATGTAAGCCTCCCTGCTTCTTGTACCTTAAGACGATTATCCACCAACTTTAGCAAGTATCATTTGGGGGATAATTATATAACAATATTCATAAATAATCTTAAATATTGTTTACATACCAATTCTGTATCTCAATGAGAGTTTCCCTTCAGTTATTTCCCAAGATGATAACGAGATATCAGAATTTGTCATTATACATGCTTTAACAAACCTACTTTGAAGCTAACGAGATTTTGTTGTAATTAACGGTGATTCAGGCAGTATATTAGATGCTAAGCCATTGGGCATAAAGATTTGATAGTAAATGACGTCAGCAGAGTACATAACTTTTCACAAAGCGAATTTTTCTGAGTTCCAGTATCCGAGATATCGGTATATCGTTATTGGCGAAGTCATTAGGGATCCATTATTAAGGACACTTAATGGCACCAGGCAGTTATTAACAATTGAATGTGAAATCCGAAACTCGTATTTGCCTGATTTTTAGAAAAGAAATTTGTTTTAATGTGCTTCAACATTCAATTAGTTTTTTTTTTTTCTTACGTTTGCATTCATATCAGGTGTCTTTAAAACAGTTAAAAGTTTCTTTTATTTGGTTTCTGTAAATACCGAGAGTTTTAAAGGGGAATTCTAACTCTGTAAAAATTTCAACAGGTTTTCAAATCATCGAAAGATATTGCCAGCAATATTGTCACCATTTCTTTTAAAGATTGTGGTATTGAGGGTTTGTTCTTTATAGGTAGCGGGCTGATTAAAAAAATAACTTATTCACAAACAACACTCCAAATGATGAGTACAGAGTTATTTTTATTTGAGAGGGAGAGAGAGAGAGAGAGAGAGAGAGAGAGAGAGAGAGAGAGAGAGAGAGAGAGAGAGAGAGAGAGATGCTCTAAGTTCTTGTAAATTATCAAGTTTAGGTATAATCTAGTAAAAATATTTAGGAATAATCCAATTTATTGCTCTTAACATCTCCCAAAAGTAATGGATTATATATATATATATATATATATATATATATATATATATATATATATATATATATATATATATATACATATGTATATGTATATTTACATATATATATATATATATATATATATATATATATATATATATATATATATATATATATAACGGATTTTGAGCGAAGCGAAAAATCTATTTTTGGGTAAGATAGCCATGTCGTCCTGATGGAAGTTCCTTAAAGGCAGCTTCCTAGGGTATATTACAACTACGGCGATATTCCCAGAGAATTTACCTTCAGGTACCCAGAATTCTAACTCCTGGAGCGAGTATCCCTAAAAAAGACCTTAGGGATATCGTAAATATCAGTGGACGTATTCTTGACACGCCTCATAGCAATCTATACCCCGAATAGAGTTAACACATCGTAGGGGTAAAATGGCAAGAAAACGAAAACGATAAGAAAGGGGGGGAGCCGTTCATAAGGCATCCCTCCTCCCCGTTTCGAAAGCGTGCCCTGCGCCGCTCACGGCGCCATCTGTATTCCTTGTAGCGATACACGAGGTGCTACAGATACTGTATGTAGGGAGGGGTCCTACTATCCTTTTCACTCTTATTTATTTTTGAAAAGGAGCAGGGCGGGTCCATCAGGACGACATGGCTATCTTACCCAAAAATAGATTTTTCGCTTCGCTCAAAATCCGTTTTTTGGGCTCAAGCCATGTCGTCCTGATGGAAGTATACCAGAGCATTACTGTATCTGTGGATTCTCAATACGTGCCGTACTCCTCAAGAATGTTTCTTAGTCAACTCGACTGACAGACCTAAGATGTTACCGTTATACATCTTTTCACTAATCATAAGCCATGAGAGTGCTTCCTGCCCCCTACAGGGAGGAGTCCTACTAGACTCTAGAAACGAACGAAGAGTACATATACCTATGTATGAATCACTCGCCAGCCAGTACCATATAGTGGTCTCACTCTATATGAAGCGAAGTCTTACGGGACTACAGTATCCAAAAGAAAAAGTCCCGACCAGCACCCTGGTCGAAGTAAAATTAGACAAAAGGTTATATCTGCGTAGGATTAAACTTGCTGCTACCACCATCCTCAGAAAGGGGTGGAGTCCTTATTGCTAAGGAAAGTATAAACCAGTATAATCCAGGCTTTGCATTAAGGAATAGGCTATTATAGATATCCCCGATTAATATACATAGGCTAAATGCTCAAAAAACAATATGAAATCAAAAATATAGGTGAAGGAGACGCAAGGTTCCCGAGAACAAGTTTATTGAGAAACAATAAATAGACATGGTCACCATAAATATGTACATATGCTAGGTGGATGACCAACAATTTTCACAAGTACTGTAGTGCATGGATGAATGATTATCTGAAAGAAAACATATGTGTCACTTACACATACCCCGGTATCAAACTTAACGTCCATGTTACTACTTCGCTGACAATAGCGTTGGCAAACGCTTGGCACACCTGTCTGTACTTGTGTTACCATCACCATAACGTTGGAACAGTCACTGTGGGCTCTGAGAGCCTACACTACCAGTTATATCAACATATATAACTAACTATTCACCCAAGAATCCAAGTCCCAAATGATTCCGCTGTTCCTCGCAGAGTTAAACAGCAGGGTTAACGACGCAACCAACTGCTACCACAGACCTCTTTAAAGATAAATTCGAGCCCGATGTTTCTCCTCTGAATAGTTGGCCCCCATGGAAGTCTGAAGTTCTACGAAGATAGACCTTAAGGCATTCTACGGGACATAGAGATGCATCTTCTTTCAGAGGGCAGATTCTCCAGGGACCCCACCTGTTGGTGGGCAACTCGTTCTTAGCGAGAAACGTAGGGTCCGGAAACAGGTTCAGTTCTCCCCCATCCAGGAACTGAACTCGGCCCTCCTCTCTCGAGAGGGCCACAATCTCACTAACTCTGGCCCCAGAAGCAAGGGCAAAAAGGAAGATCACTTTTTGAGTCAGGTCCTTCAACGCACATTCCTCATTATCTAGTAATGAGGCAAAATGAAGGACTTTGTCTAATGACCATGAAATAGGCTTTGGAGGAGCTGATGGTCTAAGCCTAGCACAGGCCTTTGGGATCTTATTAAACATCTCGTTAGCGAGGTCTACCTGGAAGGCATATAGAATGGGTCTTGTTAGAGCTGACTTACATGTAGAAATTGTGTTCGCCGCCAGCCCCTGTCCGTGGAGGTGAATGAAGAAGGATAGGCAGAACTCCGTAGAGATCTCGTGCGGGTTCTTATCTTTGACAAAGGCTACCCATTTCTTCCATGCAGATTCGTACTGCCTCCTAGTAGACTTACACTTGTATTCTTCCAGGAAGTCGATACTATCTTTCGAGATTCCGAACCGTTTCTTCACCGCTAGGGAGAGAAAATCATGAGCTGCAGGGTTCGGGTTTTCTGTAATGAAGCGAAGACAGTCGACTTCTGGACTTGCTGGGACAGAACTGGGTCCGGGAGTGGTAGAAACCTCAGTCGTAGTTCCAGAGCCAGAGGGAACCATACACTGTTCGACCACTTGTGGGCCACTATTGCTGCTACTCCCTTGAAGGATCTCAGTTTGTTGAGGACCCTCAACATCAGATTGTGAGGGGGAAACAGGTAGATCCTGGACCATCTGTTCCAATCGAGGGACATCGCATCTATTGCTTCTGCCGAGGGGTCCACGTATGGGGACACATATTTCGGCAGCTTCTTGTTGTCCTTTGTCGCGAAGAGGTCTATCTGCAGTTCTGGGACTTGTCTCAAGATGAAAGAGAATGATCCTGCGTCTAGGGACCATTCTGTCTCTATCGGTGTTACCCTGGATAGAGCGTCCGCGGTCACATTCCGGACTCCTTGAAGGTGAACTGCTGACAGGTGCCACTTCTTCTTCTCCGCCAGTCGGAATATGGCTAACATTACCTGGTTGAGAGGTGGGGATCTCGATCCCCGCCGATTCAGACATTTCACAACCACCTCGCTGTCCAGTACCAACCTTACGTGGATCGAGTGACGTGGGGATACTTTCTTCAGGGTAAGAAGTACTGCCATAGCTTCTAGAAAGTTTATGTGAAAGGTCCCAAATAGCTTGGACCAGGTCCCTTGCACTTTTTTCCGATGGGAGTGACCCCCCCACCCTACCTTTGAGGCGTCTGTGTGGATTGTCACTGACGGGGGGGGTGGCTGAAGAGGTAGAGACCTCTTTAGACGACTGGCTTGAGACCACGGTCTGAGAAGAGAACGTAGTCGAAGTGGGACCGGTCTCTTCAAGTCCCTTCGCTCTTTCGATGCAAAGGTTCTCCATACTCCCGCTGCATCTTTTAGCTGTGCTCTTAGCACTGGGTCTGTTACTGATGCAAACTGAAGAGAGCCCAAAACCCTCTCTTGTTCGCGTCTTGATATCCTCTCGGAACCTAGAAGTCTCCTGACAGACCCTGCTATTTCCTTCCTCTTTGACATCGGGATGGAAAGACGGTGTGACACTAAATCCCAGTGAATTCCCAACCACTGGAACCTCTGAGCTGGAGAAAGACGAGACTTCTTTCTGTTGATCATGAAGCCTAGATATTCCAGGAACTGAATCACTTGTAGGGAAGCTTGCAAGCATTCTGCTCTGGATGCTGCCCACACCAACCAATCGTCCAGGTAGGCTACTACCTGGAACCCTTTTAGGCGTAACTGTTTGAGAGCTGCGCTCGCAAGCTTCGTAAAGATCCTTGGGGCTATGTTTAGTCCGAAGGGCATCGCCCTGAAAGCGTAAAGTTTTTGTTGTAGCTTGAATCCTAGGTAGGGGGAGAGACGACGACTTATTGGAACGTGCCAATATGCGTCTGACAAGTCGATGGAGACGGTATATGCCCTCTTGGGCAGTAAGGCCCTTATGTGTTGTAACGTTAACATCTTGAACTTGTGGTTCACTATGAACTTGTTGAGTGGTGACAAGTCCAGAATGACTCTGAGTTTCCCCGAGTCTTTCTTGGGAACACAAAACAGCCTCCCTTGGAACTTGATGGACTTTACCCTCCTGATCACCTTTTTCTCCAACAGATCTTGGGTGTACTCCTCCAAAACGGGGGTGGAGTGTTGGAAAAATTGAGGGCACTGGGGCGGAGTACTGTACCAACTCCAACCCAGTCCATTTTTGAGAAGGCTGTGGGCCCAGGGATCGAAGGTCCAGCGATCCCGGAAATACTGAAGTCTCCCACCTACCGGCGACACTTCACTTTGACTGTCCTGCAGTCTTGCCTCCCTGGCCGCGACCACCTCTGAATCCTCGTCCCCTAGAGGGGCGTCTTGATGACCCTCTAGCTGCTCCTCTGGGCCTTGCACGAAACGTGGTCGACTGTCCCTCGAACACGGGATTGAATGCCGGGGAAGCTGATGACATGGCTTGGGGAACCCATTGGAAGGTGGTCGGGGTCTGGGCTACCAGTTGTGGAACCGGAGGCAAAGCTGGCTGTTGCTGCTGTTGTCTTTGCTGTTTGAAGGACTTGGCTGGACGGGAGGAAAACCTTGACTTCTTCGCCTTTCCTTTCGGCTGAGGGCCCTCATCCGGAGAAGACTTCCTCTTAAGGGACAGGCCCCACTTCAGGAGAAGATTGCGGTTCTCAGTGGCTGCCTTGTCCACGATCTCTTTGACCACGTCCTTGGGAAAGAGATCTTTACCCCAGATGTTGGATGAAATTAGCCTCTTGGGTTCGTGCCTCACTGTGGCCGAGGCGAACACAAACTCCCTACAGGCCCTCCTTGCTTTAACAAAGCAATAGAGGTCCTTGGTTACTGTGGCCAGATGGATTTTGGCCATAACCATGAACATCTCTGGCATCTTGGGGTCGCTAGCCATCGTCTCCATGTTGGTCTGGAGAGACATCGAGGCTGCCAGGCGCTCCTTTGTGTCCAATTCCCTCCGTAGAAGGAATTCCGACAACTTGGGAAGGTTTTCGCCGAACTGCTGTCCTGCAATGTCGGCGTCCAACTTCCCAACCGAGAAAGTAAGGTGCACCTCCTTCCAGTCCTTATTATCCATTGGCAATGCCAGCGATAGAGGTTTACATTCCTCCAAAGACGGGCACGGCTTGCCAGCTTCAACCGCCTTGATGACGGCCGCAAACCCCTTTTGCATAAAGGGGAAGGCCCTAGCCGGGGAGGATACAAAGGAGGGGTGCTTCTTACTCAAAGCGGCAACCTTTGAGTTTGAGAACCCCCTCTCCTTTAAAGCAGCTGTCAAAGTGGTTTGAGCCTTGGAGTGATCCAGGATAATCACCTCCTTTGGTTCCGTCTCCTCCTTCGAAGCCGGCTCCTTCTTCAAACGGACATAGCAGTCCGGGTAGGCCCCTCTACTGGGCCAGAATTCCACCTCCTCAAGGGGAACTGAACCCAGTTTCTCCGACATGACGATCTTCCCAATCGTCATCGGCATGTGCTCGGCATATCTCCACGGGTTGGCATCCGAGCACAGAGGAAGGTCCTTAACGTTGAGCTTCTTTGGAGGTCCACGTGATGCTGTGATCTTCTGCATCTGGAGCTCCAAAGTAGCGGCCTTCTGATTATTCTCCCTCTGCATCTGTTGGATCATCCCAACGATGGAAGAGAGAGCCTGTCCAAGCTCTGCTGGAAGAGCGGACGAGGTAGAGGGGATAGGTTCAGGGACCTGAACCGGCACGTCTGATGATACGGGAACCTCTTCCTCCACGGCAATAGGATCTCGATCCTGCTCCTCGCCCTCTGCGAGGAGATCCTGCTCCGCACGATCGGACAAGTCGGACATCTTGTCGTCCAACTGGATGTCCTGCAAGGCGTCAGCGACATCCTCCTCCACTGGAATCTGGATCAGAGGGATCTCCGGCCGAGGCTGGGGAACAACAGCATCAGGGGAAGCCTTGGGAAAAAGGTATGCCCTCATCTTCTCGTTAGGAAGATAAGGTCCAGTGGTGTTTTTCTGAAAACCCCTTACCCATACGCGAAGCCTCTCCCTCGCTGCATCTCTTGACTCCGCCGACCTAGGGGATTCAAAAGCCTCTGATAGCAGGTTAGTACATACAGCACATACCTGCGGATCCCAGTAACGATGGTCATCATTGGAGGCTGCACAAGCCGCGTGCCTCCTACACGAGGCATGTCCGCAAAAGTTCTTACTGCGGACATTGCAGAAGACACTATCACACTTCGGATGCTCCTCCTGTAAAAGAAGAAAAATTTCCATGAATATCAAGTGAATTTTAATTCACATGTAACCAATGAGTATTCAACAAGAATAAGGGAAAGACACCTACTTGTGAAACCCACACAAACACCTGTGGAAGCCCACCAGCCAAGTCACATAGTTAGTCTTTACTAGAATAACCAGAGAACGTATTTCCAAAGGAAATTAGGTGTAGCTCACACCTAAGGTAAAATATTACCATTCTGGCCAGGAATAAAAGAATTATCTTTTATCCTTGTAAGGCGACACCAGGTGATTATACCAGTAACACAAGTAAGATAGAAAAGACAGTGTTGTAACCTACTACATCATGAACTCCCTTGGTTGAATATACCACCAAGAGAGGACTGATACAGTACCTGAGGGTGGTGTGCCAGCCGGCTATTGCCGCTCAGCACCCCCCCCCCCCCCTTTGTTTTCGAAAGGTAGATCTCAAGTACACAACATCAGATCACCTTTATTGGGGAGAACTCCAGATCCCATGCCTGAACCGGCCGGCAGTGGTTGCCGGACCGTAGCCACCCGGTTTGCACTGCGTTGCCGGCCATCATTCTTAGTGGCCGGCTGACTGGGCAGTGTCGCGGGCCGGCCGGCAGCAGTAAACAAACCCTGCCGGCTGGCCCCCACACTAGGCAGCGCTCGGCTGCCGGCCCCACTTGTAGTGGCCGGCAGATGAGCAAGAGACCGGCCGGCAAAGGTATACACCCAACGCCGACCGACAGCAAGAGAACTGGAGAACACCCCTCCCCACCGACGGCCGGCCTGTAGGCCGGCAGACGGCAAGGACAACACATACTAAGACAAATAGAATGAGTGCCGGGTTAAGAGACTATAAGTCTCTGGGCCCGGCACCCGAAAGAGTGCCGAAAGGAAGGGGAGACACTAAGTCAAGCTTCCTAACCGCTGCCTACTGAATCTTCAGACGGCAGCGATGGAGGGACCAAGAAAGGACCGGGCAGCACTCAAAGTAATGGTCTCTGCCGGTCGGCACACTTTGCCGGCCGACAGGAGACCACGTCAGTTCCTCATCCCAACCTAGGCTAGGCAAGGATGCAGACGACTGACACAAGGAACGGAAAAAGAGAAGGGAAGGACAGAGGGTCCTATCCAACCTTACCTTGGTTAAGGGTCATTCCCAACTAAGACAGTTCATCTCAGTTAGAGAAAGACCCGAGAGGGAGGCCGGCACTACTGGCTGCCTCCCACGAACCACGGCAAGGAAGGAATTGCCTTTCCAGAAAAGGGAACATATCCCGAGACCGGAACGGCAATAGGACAGTCTGATGAGTCACCGAGTAAAGGGATCACTACTGGAACCCAACAAGGTGGACTAAGGGGGTAACCCTTAATGCCCGAGTCAATCAGCAAGGGAGACTCTGCCCCATGCCAGACAAACCGGGCTCAGACTAAACACTGTTGTACTGTCCCCCTCTGAACCAATACAGTTGGAACGGGAAGGTACAGTACTACTCCAGCATAGATATATTTGAAGATTAATTCAAATAAACCACTAGAGTTAAGCCTAAGGCTTAAACAGAGGGAAAGGGTTTGCCCCTTCCCCGAAGAGAAGGGAGCAAACGGGGAACAGATAATATTATAATGACCTAAGACAACCTAGCCTAGGCACTAAGAGAATCGATTACCTAATTCACCGAAACTCACACCAATACTATCTTGGAAGGTACTCGAAAAGGACTTATATGTATAACGTTGCCTAACGCTTAAAGCAATAAATTCACATTTGGAAGACTAATTATCATGCAGGAAGTACATAGGCCAACAACTAGCCTACGAAGACTAGTGTTGGTAGCCTTGGCAAATTTCGCCAGGCACACTACTATCGCATCATAACAGAATTCCTAAATAAGCTAAGTAGCTAATATTTAAGCGCAAAGGGGGCTGGGAACGTCGCTCTTGCTAACAAATAAATCCTATTCTAGCGAGCGACAGCATCCATGATGCCTCCAGCAGGCAACAGCTCTTGTATCAAAGATAACTCTTTTAATTACTTTAATTTTAACCAAGAGCCTACATTTATACATAAAAGAAATAATACTCAACTTATCCGAGGCAGAAGAAGTTGGAGAAAGCATTATTAAACGAGAAAATTCCAAGATTGGGTAGTAAACAGGGAAAAACACACCGAGTCGTAGAGCTACGCAAAAAGGAATACAGATGGCGCCGTGAGCGGCGCAGGGCACGCTTTCGAAACGGGGAGGAGGGATGCCTTATGAACGGCTCCCCCCCTTTCTTATCGTTTTCGTTTTCTTGCCATTTTACCCCTACGAAGTGTTAACTCTATTCGGGGTATAGATTGCTATGAGGCGTGTCAAGAATACGTCCACTGATATTTACGATATCCCTAAGGTCTTTTTTAGGGATACTCGCTCCAGGAGTTAGAATTCTGGGTACCTGAAGGTAAATTCTCTGGGAATATCGCCGTAGTTGTAATATACCCTAGGAAGCTGCCTTTAAGGAACTTCCATCAGGACGACATGGCTTGAGCTCAAATATATATATATATATATATATATATATATATATATATATATATATATATATATATATATATATATATATATATATATATATATATATATATGTGTGTGTGTGTGTGTGTATATATATATATATATATATATATATATATATATATATATATATATATATATATATATATATATATATATATATATATATATATGTATATATATATATATATATATATATATATATATATATATATATATAATATATATTTTTGGGCTCAAGCCATGTCGTCCTGATGGAAGTTCCTATAGGGTAGCTTCCTAGGGTATATTACAACTACGGCGATATTCCCAGAGAATTTACCTTAAGGTACCAGAATTCTAACTCCTGGAGCGAGTATCCCTCGTGAAAGGGATATCGCGACATATCAGAGGACGTATTCTAGACACGCCACATGGCAATCTACATCCTGGACAGAGATTTCGTCTCGTAGGAGGTGATTGGCGAGATACGAATTCGGGAAAGAAAAAGGGGAGCCGCTCCCAAGGCTTCCCTATCCTCCGATTCGTATGCGTGCCTGGCGCCAATCCTGGCGCCATCTGTATTCCTTTTTGCGTAGCTTAACAACTCGGTGTTTTTTCCTGTTTTTCTCGCAAATCTTGGATTTATTCTACTTTTCATGGCTTCTCCGTCTTCGTTGGCCTCTGATAAGTTGAGTAAAATGTCTTTTATGTATAAATGTAGGCTCTTGGTAAAATTTTGAGTGATTAATAGGATTAATCTTTGATACAAGAGCCGTAGCCTACCAGAGGCATCCTGGACGCTGTCGCTCGCTAGGTATAAATTAGTTAGTCAGAGCGACATTCCTGGTTGTTTTGCTTTAATAAATTTTACCTATTTAGCATTACATAGGATTTCCTTTCGTGCTTAGTATTATTTGGCGAAGTATTCGCCATTCTGGCCTACGCTAGGCCATGTAGCCTAGTCGTTTGGTCCTAGTACTTCATGCATGATTATGGTTTTTCCGAGTGTAATTAAAATTTTATTGAAGCTTTAGGCTATACTTTATACATTTTAGACTGTGTGGAATATTTCCAAGATAGTATACGAGTGAGTTTCGGTGATTTAGGAAATCGATTCTCTTGGTGCATAGGCTAGTTGCTTATGGAGCCTTAGTATACTTTATCATACTCCCCGGTTGCTTTCTTTTCTTCGGAGAAGGTATGCAATCCCTTTCCCTCTGTTTAAGCCTTGGGCTTATCCCTAAGTGTTTTTTTCCGAATTTATTTTCGATAAAACTATACTTGGGTGTTACTGTACCTTCCTGTTCCTGTAGTATGGTTCAAGAGGGACAGAACAACAGAGTTTTTTAGTCTGAGTCTGTGTTGTCTGGCTTGGGGCTGAGTCCCCCTCGCTGACCTGACACAGACAAAGGGAGCTTAGCTCCCTTAGGTCACTACCGAAGGTTTCTGTGGATATAATTCCTTCTTTTGTGATCTACCAGACTAGTCCTTGTTGCTGTTCTCGGGGGAGGATAAGTTCTTTCCCTGGGAGTAGCAACGCCTTCCTTGCTTTGGTGCTCTGGGAGCTGGCAAGTATTGCTGGCCTTCCCCCTTAGATCTCCCTTAGGCTAAGATAAGTTTCTTGGCTGCGGGTGATCTGTCACTAAAGCAAGGTTGGCAGGACCCTCTTGTCCCTTCCCCCTCTTTCTCCGTAATGGCCGAGCCATTACTGTACTGTACGTCGTTCTACATCTGGACCTAGTATAGGTTAGGATGTGGAATTGACTCAGCCCCTTGCCTGCCGGCAGAGCTGCTGGCCGGCAAGGGTCTTATGTTTTCGAGTGCTGCCCGGACCTCTTTTGGTCCCTCATCCATGCCTGCCTGTAGAGCCAGACGGCATTGGTCAGGAAGCCTGAATTAGTTTCTCCCCTTCCTTATATGCACTCTTTCGGTTGCCGGGCTTGGAGGTTGTGTACACTCTTATCCCGGCATCCATTCTATTTTTCTTCTAGTGCTGTATCTGACCCGGCTGCCGGCCTATGAGGCCGGCAGACGGGCAGTTGTAGTCCTCTGGTTCTTTTGCTGCCGGCTGGCATCAGTCTTGTACCTTTGCCGGCCGGCTTATGTCAGCCCTTATCTGCCGGTCACCAAGAGTGTGGCCGGCAGCTGGGTACTACCTTGTGTAGTTGCTGGCCGGCAGCCATTGCCAGCCAACATTGGCTGTTACCGGCCGGCAGTTGCTGCCGACCGGCACATGCATTTGAACCAGAGTGCTGCCGCCTTATAGCTGTTAAGTAGTATACTTTAAAGCTAGTTGTGGTGTGTACCTGCCGGCAAAGGCAGGCCGGCACACATCCCCCTATACTGTACTAGTATTCTTCAGTATAACATATACAGTAAGAAGAAAACTATGGTAAGGGTTTTGGTACAGCACTGTGTCTTCTAACACTATTGTGTTTTCTTGCACATCCCTTTGCTGTTGCCCTACAGATACGAACCGAGTTCTTTCCTGTCTATTATCCAGGATTTTAAAATCATTGCTTAGGTGTGAGCTCCACCTGTTTCCTCTGGAAACCTTGCATTGGTTACTCTAGAAGAGATAAACCATTTTGATTTTATTATCTGGAAGGCTGCAACAATGGGTTGTGAGGGAAACACAGTGTTTGTCTTTCCTTTCTGAATTGTTATGCTATACTATGCATATCCAGTGATACATAGTTCACTTGATACTCATGGAAATTTCTTCTCTTTACAGAAGGACACTCCGAAGTGGGGAAGTGCTTTCTGCAACGTCCGCAGCAAGAACCTCTGCGGACGTGAGTTTTGTAGGAGACACGCAGCATACGCTGTCTCCAAGGATGATCTCCGGTATTGGGACCCTCAGGTATGTACTGTGTGCACTAACCTGATTACTGAGACCTTTAATTCCCCTAGGACAGAGGATTCAAGGGATATAGCTAGGAAGAAGCTTCGTACCTGGGTAAGGGGCTTCCAAAAGAACACTTTTGGCCCTTATCTTCCAAGTGAGAAGATGAGGGCGTATCTTTTCCCTAAGGCATCAGCTGATGCAGTGATTCCCCAGCCTCAAGAGGAGATCCCCTAAGTTCAGATCCAGGTGGATGCTGAAGTCGCGGTCGCGATGCAAGACATCCAGTTAGATGACAGGATGTCTGATGTGGACGGGTGTCAGGAGGAAGACCTCCTGGCAGAAGCCCAGGATGAAGTTCAAGCCCCAGACGTTGTAGAGGTAGACGTCGACGAGGTGTCGGCTACTCCGGTTCATATTCCGGAGCCTATTCCCTCTACATCGGCCGGTCTCCCAGTAGAGCTGGGACAGGCCCTCTCTTCTATTGTTGGAATGATCCAACAAATGCAGAAGGAGAATCAGGAGAAGGCGGCTGCAATGGAACTGCGAATGCAGTGTCTTGCAGAATCACATGGGCCCCAGAAAAAGCTCAATGTGAAAGACCTTCCCTTGTGCTCAGATGCTAACCCATGGAGGTATGCTGAGCACATGCTGATGACGACTGGAAAGATCGTCATCTCGGATAAGCTGGGCTCAGTTCCCCTGGAGGAGGTGGAATTCTGGCCCAGCAAGGCATCATATCCGGACTGTTATGTCCGGCTGAGGAAGGAACCAGCTTCAAAGGAGGAGACAGAGCCGAAGGAGGTCATAGTGATGGACCATGCTAAGGCTCAAGCTCTACTTTCATCCTCGATGAAAGAGAGGGGCTTCTCTAACTCAAAGGTAGCCGCATTGAATAGGAAGCTCCCTTCCTTTGTGTCCTCGCCTACTAGAGCCTTCCCCTTTTTACAGAAAGGGTTTCTGGCTGTACTAAAAGCAGTCGAGGCCGGCAGGTCTTGCCCCTCCCTAGAGGAGTGTAAACCTTGTCGCTGGCCCTGCCTATGGACAACAAAGACTGGAAGGACCTCCATCTTACGTTCTCAGTTGGAAAGTTGGAGG
>NC_090728.1:146886915-146894415 GCF_036898095.1 Palaemon carinicauda
CTCAGTGATGGAGATGTTTAACTCAGTTGTTATTCACAATAAAACTTAAAAACCACTAAGATGTGTTCAATAAACCATTTAAATACATCTGAAAACAACTCATACTCAAATGTGTGCTTAAGACAGTAGCACACCAATAAATGATGGCAGCGATTAAACTCAAAGACAGCGGTTAAACTCTAAGGCAGCGATTTAAACCTCTAAGAATTAGAGAAATATCTTCAAGACTTCAAAATAAATAGCTGTAAAACCAGAGATATATCTTCAAGACTCCAACATAAAAAGCTGTAAAACCAGAGAATGATCTTCAAGACTTCAAAATAAAACTATCTACAAGAATCTACAATTTTGACTAAGTCCAACGGAAATGCCTAACACCAACATATGTTAGTATACCAAATAGAATCTTCACATCAACATCCTAGGAAACCCAAGGACTGGCGTTCAACTATTGCAAGAACATATCCAGGAAGAACTACAAACAACAAGAAAACTAGAACGAGACATCGCTAACAAAACATCAAGAGAGAGAGAGAGAGAGAGAGAGACGACCGAGTCGACTTCATATAAAGCTAAGTACAGAGATTTTGTATTCATTTCAGTTTGGGCAGTGAAGTGTAGTTATCACAAGTCGTTAGTCGTCAATTTATTACTGGGGTGAGGTGAATTCCTAAACTTTGTTATAAGAAACTCCGAATTCTCATTTAGAATTTTTCTTTCTTTGTGCTAATTCCTTTTTCTTTCATAAACTCTTGGGGGGAAATGTATTGGGATTAGTAACATTGTTGGGGGAATTTTATTATACATATGCGTTTACGCAGTGGGCGTCTGTACTCATATAGATATTTTGATAGGATTGAAAGGGGTCAAAGAGATAGAAAAAAAAAGAATACAGCAGTCATGGCTCCTCCTGTCAGCCCCTACCCCTGGACCTAGTGGTGTAGGCCAGGCTAATCCTCCTCCAATTGTGACGCTTGTAAATGCCAGGTCAGCAATCCTTCCTTTTCAAGGCCGTGTCAACGGGTTCTTGCCACAAAATGTGGAGTCATGGATTTCATCCGTTGATGCCCATTTAAATGCCAAACAAATCGTAGATCCTTTTGTACAATTACAAGAAGCTAAAAGTTTTATAGATTTTTCTAAGGGGGGATGCGAGTGCGTATTTAAGAGGTGTTTCATTTCAGGAAGCAGTTACTTGGGATGATTTCAAAGTTAGGTTACGCGCGATCTATGGGGGTGAGGAAGCTTTGGATGTAGTGTTAACGTTACGAAATACACTTAATCAAGCCACTATGAATCGGCTTAATGTTGTTGAGAGAGGAGCTCTCATAGCTGATAGGCTTAACGAATATCAGGACATTTTAGGTAATTCCACTTGGGTTACTAACGATAATATCTCCGTGAAAGATTTTTTACGATTAATGTATTTAACTTGCATGACACTTATGTTGCCTGAAGCTTTAGTGCGGTGCTTTTGATAAGAAGTTAATGCCTGCAAGTACGGAATTGGATGTCTATAAACAGATAAAGAAACACATGTCCAAGTGTCCAGATCTCGATCCCGTGTTAACTTAAGTTTTTGCTAAGGAATGAAACAAAACCACAAACAGTGAACGTAATTAATAATCCAGTAGCGGGAGTGACGTGTTACAACTGCAAACGTCAAGGTCACATAAGCGCAGACTGTAGAACGAATTTTTGTTCAGTTCACAACACAGGATCACATTCTTATAGTCAATGTTACGCGCGTAAGACACAACAATATCCTAGAAATACACAGTCAATTCCACAGTCAGTTCCATATGGAAATAAAAAGAAAAATCCTCATTTTAACAATAAGAAGAAACAACAAAATGTCAATGCAGTTCAGAGTCCGAAACAAACAAACACTTCTTCAAATATCGCTGAGCCTGGGCCGTCAAACCAGACCTCGCAAAGTCAGCCTAATTTTCAGAATGTGCAGAGCAAAGCAAATACCACATAGTTAACTCTAGAGGGGAAGAGAGTGATGTTGGGTCAAGGTCATTTATGTCAACTCAATAGTATTGAATAATCAATTTAATGTTTTATCAGATAATTGTGAGACAATAGATTTTCCTATGAAACACACGGCCGAATTAAGTAAAACAGTGCATGCTCCCGTAGATTTGCAACGAATTCATACAATAATAAGCCAAAATGAGTTACGGCCAACCTTATATGTTGTAAATTTAGAACACAAATCCTTTACGTTATTTTTTGACTCTGGTAGTCCACGTAATATTATGGATTTGAAGACGCATCATTTGTTGTTTTCGAACTTTCCGATTGAAAAATCAGGAATCAGACTTTCAGGTATAGGAAATAATGAATTAAACGTCATAGGCATAACTCATATTCAGTTCAGAGTCGGTAATCGCACGTTTGCCGATACATTTGTTGTTGTGAAAAACATTAATATGTATCCAGCTGTAATTATAGGATACCCATCTATGGGAAATCAAAACATTATCTTAGCTCCTGCAAAGCACGGCGTGTATATCAAAGGGAAATTCTATAAGTCTTCTAATACTTTAAAGTCAGTTTTGGATAAAAAGGAGACGACAAATGTAACCGTAACGTACGTTGAAGAACCAATAACTTGTCTCACTAATAAAGAAATAATATACGCGACCCAGCAGAATTCTCGTTCACCCGTAATATCATCTTGCACGCAATATATCGAACCAAACATACCTTCGAATTTAATAGTGCAAATAAAGAAAACAATACCGGGATCTGAAATATTAATCCTTTCCGATACTTTGAAAACTAACGGATTGTCTGTCACACAAGCTATTTATACAGTAGGCTCACATCAGCAATGTAATATCGAAGTCTGTAATCATTTAAATAACACTTTAGTAATTCACAAAAATCAACATATCTTGGATGTAGAAGTTTATAAACATCGTATTCTTACCGTTGCTGAAATCAATCACTCTCAATCAGTTGCGGATGAATCCCTTTTACGATCTATTAAAAATAAAATCAGTAAAGACATTCAAGACGAAGAAATTCAGCAGAAAATTTTTGAACTTTTAAATAAATATACAGATGTCTTTTCCACTACGGATGGATCCTTAGGAAAAACAGATGTGATCGAGCATCAAATAAGGTTAAAAGACAAACAGAAAATTATATATGTACCCTCGTACAGACTCCCCTATGAAATTCCAGAATGAAATAAATGATGAAGTAGGTAAAATGTTAGAGGAAGGAGTCATTAGAAAATCAAATAGCCCCTTAAATTTTCCTTTAATAGTTGTACCGAAAAAAGATCGAACATGGCGTATCTGCGTCGACTTTCGTCGTCTAAACGAGGGGAAACGATCCCTGATCGATTCCCAGTGCCATGTACTGACGATATTTTGTCTTTATTAGGTCAGAATAAATATTTTACCAGTTTGGACTTACTTAAAGGCTTTCACCAGATATCATTAGAAGAAGATAGTATCCCATACACAGCCTTCAGCACAGCCAGGGGACATTATGAATTTTTACGGATGCCTTTTGGTTTACGTTGTGCTCCTATAACATTTACAAGAATGATTAACATAGTGTTTGGGAGACTTGTTAGGGGATATATTGCATGCCTATATGGATGATCTTGTAATCTTTTCCAACACCTTAGAGGAACATCTACGTAAGTTAGAAGTAGTACTACAGAGATTAAGAACAACATAACTTAAGGGTAAAGATTAGTAAGTGTGAATTTTTCAAAACAGAATTAATATATTTGGGTTTTCATGGTGTCAAGCCAAGGTCTTAAAGTAGTCCATGATAAGGTGTCGGCTATACGTAATTTTCCCATACCTACTAATGTCAAGGGAATACAGCAATTTCTGGTTGTAGTGGATATTACAGGCGTTTTATACACAACTATTCAATAATAGCCGCTCCTTTAACTGATCTTACGAAGAAGGGCGTAGATTTCATATGGTCTGAGCAACATCAACAGGCGTTTAATACTTTGAAAGATGAACTGTGTAGTTCTCCTATCTTAAAATTTCCTGACTTCGGTAAGGAATTCTTCATTGCAACAGACGCCTCAGACTTAGGAGTAGGAGGGGTATTGCTTCAGCAATATGATAAACAGTTTTTCCCGATAGCTTTCTATTCTCGAAAATTGAGAACTTCCCGAAAGTAAGTATGCAGTAATAGACAAGGAAGGACTAGCTATTGTTAATTCGCTAGTGCATTTTAAGTTCATAATTTACGGTTATCCCGTTAAGGTTCTTACTGACCATAAACCACTAACAGAGTTCTTTAAGGCTTCAATCACAGCCCTAAACGAACTCGGTGGCATTTAATCATTCAAGATTTTGGCGCAAGAATCGGGTATTTACCTGGGAAAGCAAATATCATTGCGGATGCATTATCACGCAACCCCGTGTCATCTTGTACGGAGTCTTTAGCTGAATTAATAGATATATCAACATCCATGCCTTATTGTAAAAACAATATCTGAACAAGAAGATTTAGGCTGGAGTGCTGAATTGTTACAGACTGAGCAAGAAAAGATCAGAAAATAGAAACAATTATAAATGCTTTGAAAGGCAATCATAAAGAAAAAGAATATATAAAGTATAAGCAGCAGAATTATATAATCAAATGATAATATTCTGTGTAGGACTGTGACAAGGAAAACCCGCAATACACCACATGTAACTAACGACCAGGTAGTAGTACCAAACTCACTTGTTTCCACTGTCCTGAATTGGTTGCATTCAAATCCATTACATGGACACCCTGGGTTCTCATTAATGTCACAGAAAGCCAAATCATTGTTTTATTGGCATACAATGCTTACAGATATAAAAAGACACATAGCTAATTGTCGCACATGTCAGGGAAAACAAAGGGCATACGAAAACACCTGTTAGCTTAGGAGCTTATCCTGTTCCCAATCAACCCTTTGAAAGAATACATTTAGATTTGTTAACAGGAATTTACGAGTCAGACAGAGGAAATAAGCACCTCTTAGTAATTATAGATGCTTTAACTCGATATACAGAACTAATAGCGCTTTTAAAACTAAAACTGCGATTGAATGCGCTAGGAAGTTTTACGAGTGTTACATTTGTAAACATGGAATTCCACACATGATAATCTCAGACTCGGGTGGTGAATTTAATAATCACTTTCTTACCCTCATTGTGTGAATTCCTCAACATAAAGAAGGTCAATACCATGATATATCACCCCAGAGTCGAATGGGCTAGTGGAAAGAGCAAATAGGAAGATATTAAATATATTAAGGGTAACACTAGGGGGATCAGACCCCAACTGGGATATTGCAATACCGGGCGGCACTGAGTACTCTGAATCATTCATATCATATATCAATTAAAATGTCACCGCATGAAGCATTGTATGGTACCCCCAGTTAGAACACCTTTCCATGTATTAACGCCTACAACTAATACTATCAAATCCTTTAAAAGAATGTATAAATGCAAGTATAAAGTCGATATGATATCCTTCGAAAGAATTTAGAAGAATCACAAATCATAATGAAAAGGAATCATGATAAAATAGCGAAACCAACTAAAACATATACCGTGGGTGATAACATCTATATTCAAATCAATGTCAGAAAAGGGCTCAACTATAAACTAACACCTAAGTTTGAAGGCCCATTTAAACATTTTGGAAAAATTAACGGCCAATAGGTTTAGAATTCAAAACGTAGCCCAACCCACGGATGAGAGAATAGTACCATTGTCTCACATAAGAAATTAAAAAGAAGTGAGGGAAAAATTTTAATTTTTGTGACTAAAAGTTTTCTTTTTAATACAGGAGTAATTACATATATTTTTTCTCGTTACAGGTTTCCAAGATGAATTTTTTGTTGTTGGGAGTGATATTGTTCGCTCAGACATTTTTTTTCGTATGGGATGATTTCTAAGACTAAGAATATATATTTTAAATATGGAAATATAGTTGAAAGACAAGAAGACATTTTTATTACATCAACCAACGTAATTGTCGAAGTGCATATGCAAGCAATTTTTCTTCAAGAGAATGATGTCACTAGCTTAAGAACCGCCATTTCAAGGTTTTCTGCATCATTGGATGAGTTGCATAGGAGACATTTTCATTTGACTACTAAGAGTTTGCTTGGATCAACATTAAAAGTTGCAGAGATGCTATCTGATGACTTGAAAAATAAGACTGGAGAGACAGGATCTTTGGCTTATGACCTTTTGATGTGGACTGTAGGACACGAACAAAAAGAAAGACGGAATCCGTTCATTATGCTGCATTAAGCATCCTTGGGTCTGTTGCAAGTTTAGGTTTAGGACTTTCCAATCGTCTTAAAATTAGTAATCAAAATAAGAAAATTGAGTTCTTGACTCATAAAGATGAATTGATTATGTCAGAACTAAGAGATCAGTTAGCTTCAATCAATAAAATTATGGATTTGTTAAATGAACATTCAGATAATATCGTTCAAATTATGGAAGTACAGGATTTGTTAGCAACATTAACGTATTATGATTCAAAGATAGATCACATACATAACAGAATTGCACATTTCATTGAGAAATCCAAGGATTATGTAGAAGCTATCACGTTAGCAACTAAAGGTGTATTGTCGCCCCATTTGTTGCCTATACGTTACTTGAAAATTAGTTCTGGAGAACACTAGGGATAAACTAGGCTATGTTCCTTTGTTAGACGAACATAGGTTAGAATTTTATTACAGCCTAATTACAGTAAACGTAGATAATAACAAGATTAGGATTACAATTCCCTTTGATTCTTCTGATGCCTGGCAATCTTACAGGATATCACCATTTCCGACTTTCATGACGAATCACTCAAATCCAGTAATATCCAGTTTGACAGGACACGTATTGATTTCCCCAGACAAGGAAACATATACGGTCATTAAAGACTTAAATCAATTAACTCACTGTTCAGACGCAATGGATAGAAAAAATATGTACAGCTGACTCATTTGAATTCCGTAAAAACTTGATGGATTCATGCGAGTTAGTGCTAGACGGTGCTCTCTCCCATACAAGTGAAAATTGTCTGGATAGGCTTTATCCCTTTGACAATAAAGAATTCAATTGCAGACTAAATAATGGCTCGTGGATACGATACGACAAGGACGGCTTCAATGTATCATGCCCTGACGGATCCACATCCTTCAACAACATCTTCGTCGCAGCAGATGGCTGTATCGGGACTTCCCCGAATTCCATGGTGACTGGCCTACGGACAATCATCAGAGAACGAGCTTACTTCGCGAACTTCACGTGGACCTCTACAATGCCCGCACTTCCTCTCCCCTATAAAGGGAAGTGTGGCAAAACGCTTAATGAAACTTACCGAAAAGGACCACCTGTCGCCGACTTACAAAGAGATTCTTCACCCTATATTACTAGCTGGTTTTTGTGTAACGGGTGTTAATTTTTATCGCCGTGGAACATCCTTGTTTGGCGTAGGTTACGGCACAGCAAGCAGCTA
>NC_090728.1:146899415-146901915 GCF_036898095.1 Palaemon carinicauda
GGAAATTGGCGATATATATAGTTTTTGTCTCGACATACACATACAGCGTGAAGCATTTATATAATTATTTTTGCGTCCCTTTCAGTTTAGGATAGGGAGCATTTGTATAGTTATCTTTACTCATTTATACGTAGAATATTAATCATTCGTGTTATTTTTTTTTTTTTACACAGTTATGCGTAATTATTTTGGCCTTAATTTACATACTAGGCCTGCAGCAATGTGAAATTATTCATTACATTCGTTATTCATTAAAAAGTGAGCTTTCTTTCCTTGTTATTTAAATTAAACTAAAGCCTTGAACACAAATGTCTATAGCACAGTTATTAAAAAGCAGTTTCTCTAGGCTACATTGTTTAATAATTTTGTCCAGAATATCCATTGTTTTTGCACAAGAAAAACCTTATTAACATTTTTATCTTCCACCTCTTGGCAGTTTTTTTATGATTAAAGAATCTTATCCAGTGACTAAATACTTCAATTCCACAAAAGACATTAACTTTTGTGATCTTTCAACAATCAGTACCATTTAACTAAATAATATTTTCTTATAAAAAAATGGTAATGACTTTGTCAGGAAACATACTTTAAAAACAGGCATATCACTTTAGTATAATGAAACTTGTCGATATGTAGAATTATAGCCGAGTCAGACTTCATTTCAAGCTGTCTTTTGTTGGCACATATGGACTCCATTAACTTTGGATTTTGAAAGGTGAATTGACATCCATTATACTCCGATGGCCTACGTAATATAAAGTAGATTTCTACCTCGCAATTTTCTGAGTGTCACCAGGAAAACTTTTATACAGTTTATACGTGAATCATATGAGCTGGAAGTGAATGGATTTATTCCTGAAACATTGGAATGATGGCCATCAATTCTGCCAACGCCAGGAGGGAGAATCTATTCTGAAAGCATAGAGATAAAAAGAAAACAAAACAATCTAAACGTCAGAAATGGGTATTGTTTTTATCATCATTCTCATTAGTATTACTTGCTAAGATACAACCCTAGTAGGAGAAGCAGGACACTGTAAGCCCAAGGGCTCCATTGAGGAAAGAAAACGAGGAAAAATTAAATATTCTAAGAACAGTAACATTAAAATATTTCCTATATAAACTATAAATAACTTTAACAAAACAGGAGGAAGAGAAATAAGATAGAATAATGTGCCCAATTGTACCCTCAAGCAAGAGAACTAACCCAAGACAGTGGAAGACCATGGTACAGTGGCTATGGCACTACCCAAGAGTAGAGAACAATGGTTTGATTTCGGAGTGTCCTTCTCCTAGAAGAGCTGTTTACCATAGATGAAGAAACTTTTCTACCCTTACCAAGAGGAAATTGGCCGCTGAACAATTACAGTGCAGTTGTTAACCCCTTGGGTGGAAAGGAATCGTTTGGTAATGTTAGTGATGTCAGGTGTACGAGGACAGAGGAAAATATGTAAAGAATAGGCAATACTATTCGGTGTGTGTGTAGCCAAAAGGAAAATTAACCGTAACCAGAGAAATAATCTTATGTAGTACTGTGTGGCCAGTCAAAGGGCACCCTAAATCTCTAGCGGTAGTATCTCAACGGGTGGCTGGTGCCCTGGTCAACATACTATCTACTAGAGAGTAAATTTGGCGGAAAAAAGAAAATAATTACAAACACTTCCAAATACATCAACATTTAGTTTTGACTGGTTTCTTGTTTGTATATATTGGTTTACTTGCATGTGATATCTATTAAATGTTTCGTAATAGCGTAATGTAATGACAATGCTTGATGCGTATATCTAGTTATTAAACAGGGTTCAGATCACAAGGATACATATTATAAAAACTCTTACATGATAAAGAGAAAATGTTTGATATATATATATATATATATATATATATATATATATATATATATATATATATATATATCTATATATATATATATATATATATATATATATATGTATATATATATATATATATATATATATATATATATATATATATATATATATATATATATGTATGTATATAAATATATTAATATATATATATATATATATATATATATATATATATATATATATATATATATATATATATATATATATATATATATATATGTATATATTATAAATATATAAATGTATATATATATATATAGAGAGAGAGAGAGAGAGAGAGAGAGAGAGAGAGAGAGAGAGAGAGAGAGAGAGAGAGAGAGAGAGAGAAACTATTTGTAGATTTACATTTCGAGATGAAATTTTAATATTCATATATTCAAATGAATTAACTATGAGATGATTTCTTACTGTAACTTTATATGATTTCTTAATTGAGATTCTATTGCCACCACCTCTTTTGTCTTCTCTTGTTTCATGATAAAAGTTATAAAATTTAGGTGTCATTTCATTTATTTTCGATCTGTCACTCACATTCTCACTCAACCAAGTTTCAGTTAATAAGCAAATATCCATATCTTGATCACTTACGACTTCATTAATGATATGAG
>NC_090728.1:146906915-146911915 GCF_036898095.1 Palaemon carinicauda
TAGTAATTGCTTGGACCTCGTATACACTGACTCCCCTGGCGTTATAACTAGTAAGGTTGGTTCTCCAGTCGGGACATCTGATCATGCATTGATTTCATTATTAGTGAAGACTGAGCAGCTTGTCCCTGATATATCATATTCTTGTAAAATTTATATGAAATCCCAAGCAGACTGGAATGGGATTTTGCATGATCTTTTGTCCTTGAATTGGTCTCAATTATATAATAGTGTAGATCCTGTTGTCCCTTTGAATGAGAATCTAGTCAACATAATTGATAGGCGTATCCCTTCTCGTGTGCTAAGGTACCGAGTGAAGGACAAACCGTGGTTCAATGATGATTGTAGACGTGCTTATTTGGAGAAACAGGAGGCCTATCATCTTTGGAAGGGTAACAGATCAGATTTGACCTGGAGCAACTATACTCAGCTTCGAGCTTTTGCTCAGAGAGTTTATGCCTCAACTGAAAAGGAGTACAATTTAACCATAAAAGAAACACTTTCTGGTACAACTCAGGAACATAAATGGGGGTCTACCCTTAAATCTGCACTCTTTGGTGTAGATGCAACAGTTCCTCCTTTACTCAAACCAGATGGCTCAGTCACTCACTGTCCAAAGGAAAAGGTAACCCTTTTGGCTGATGTTTTTGACAGTAAACAGAGTAATGAAAAACTTGAACTTCCTCATTCCTGTTTTCCTGAGGCTAAACTAACTAGTTTAGCTTTTCGATCTCGTGAGATTAAAGCTCTGTTGATGGACCTTGATGCTTATGGAGGTGTAGACCCAAATGGTATTTTTCCTTTGTTTTTTATAAAGACAGCAGATTTCTTGGCTCCAAAGTTATCTGTTATTTTGCGCAAGTTAGCAAGAAGAGGAGCTTTTAGCACTAGTTGGAGAATTGGTAATGTTACTCCTCTATGTAAATGTGTTTGTGGTAGCTCAAGTCCCACTGATTACCGCCCAATTTCCATAACTCCCATATTATCTAAAGTTTTTGAACGTCTTCTGGCAAAACGTCTTAACAGGTTTGCTGAAGGTAATCATCTACTCCCTAGTTTGCAATTTGGTTTTCGTAAAGGCCTTGGAGCATGTGATGCCCTTCTTACAATCTCCAATGCTGTACAGAAATCCCTTGATTGTGGTCGGGAAGTTCGTATGATTGGCCTTGATTTTAGTGCTGCCTTTGACCGTGTTAATCATGTGGCCCTTGTTTTCAAACTGAAACAGTTGGGAGTGGGTGGGTCGTTTCTTAGCATTATTATTGATTTTTTAAGTAATAGATCTCAAAGAGTTGTTGTTGATGGGCACCATAGTGATTATAGGAATGTGATATCTGGTGTTCCACAGGGTAGTGTTCTTGGCCCATTACTTTCCATACTATATACACATGACATGTGGTTTGGCCTTGAAAACAAGCTTGTTGCATATGCAGATGATGCTACTCTCTTTGCATCAATTCCATCCCCTGAATGTAGATCTAGGGTTGGTGAATCCCTTAATAGAGATTTAGCTAGAATTAGTGCATGGTTCAAATTATGGGGTATGAAGTTGAATCCTAACAAAACTCAAAGTATGATTGTAAGTAGGTCAAGGACGGTGGCTCCTCAACATCCGGATCTCAGTATTGATAATGTTTCTTTAAATATGTATGACTCTTTCAAAATTTTAGGTGTGATTCTCGACGGTAAATTTACTTTTGAGAAACATATAAGGTCTGTGTCTTCTTCAATTGCACAAAAAATAGGCTTATTGAGAAAGTCTCTCAAGATTTTCGGTGATCAATCTATTCTGAAGAAGTGTTTTAATTCTTTCATTCTACCTTGTTTTGAGTATTGTTCTCCTGTCTGGTCTTCAGCTGCTGATTCTCATCTTAATTTGTTGGACAGAAACTTACGGTCGATTAAATTTCTTATTCCTGATCTAGATATTAATCTCTGGCACCGTCGTTCAATTAGTTCATTATGCACTCAGATCTCCCTGGACAATTATATCCTGTTCGTAATACTAGGCAGGCAGTTAATTCTAATAGCCAGGCCTTCTCCATCACGAGACTCAATACTACGCAGTATTCTAGAAGTTTTATTCCAGCTGTTACCAAGTTGTGGAATGATCTTCCTAATCGGGTGGTTGAATCAGTAGAACTTCAAAAGTTCAAAGTTAGAGCAAATGCTTTTTTGTTGACCAGGCGGACATGAATCTTTTTATATTTTATTTATGACATATTTGTTTTTGATGTTGTTAATAGTTTATATATGACATGTCTGTTTTGACGTTGTTACTTATTTTAGAACGATTTATTGTTAATTTGTTCTCTTCATTTATTTATTTCCTTATTTCCTTTCCTCACTGGGCTATTTTTCCCTGTTGGAGCCCCTGGGCTTGTAGCATCTTGCTTTTCCAACTAGGGTTGTAGCTTGGATAGTAATAATAATAATAATAATAATAATATATATATATATATATATATATATATATATATATATATATATATATATATATATGTGTGTGTGTGTGTGTTTGTGTATATATGTATATATATATATATATATATATATATATATATATATATATATATATATATATATATATATATATATTTATGTATATATATATAATGTATAATGTATATATATATATATATATATATATATATATATATATATATATATATATATATATATATATATATATATATATATATATATATATATATATATGTGTGTGTGTGTGTGTGTATATGTATATGTATATGTATATATTCATATTTATATATATATGTATATATATATATATATATATATATATATATATATATATATATATATATGTGTGTGTGTGTGTGTGTATATATATATATATATATATATATATATATATATATATATATATATATATATATATATATCTATGTGTGTGTGTATATATTATAATGTATACATATATATATATATATATATATATATATATATATATATATATATATATATATATATATATATATATATATATATATATATATATATATATATATTATATATGTGTGTGTGTGTGTGTGTGTAAAAATATTATATATATATGTATATATATATATATATATATATATATATATATATATATATATATATATATATATATATATATTTATATATATATATATATATATTTTTATATATATATATATATATATATATATATATATATATATATATATATATATATATATATAACCAAAAATATTCTTTATTATATATGGAAATAGTTATTTCCTTATTCAAAAATTTTCCATATCATGTTTCTTGAAATTAGAAAGTATATTTTGTCAATATAAACTTTAAATGCGTAAGAGTATTCTCTTTTCCTTTACGCAGTTAATCTGATTTACTGTTAAATTCTTAATTTTTTGGGTAAAGTTTAATGGATCCGCAGAGGTAACCAGTGCTGTTGGTCAACCATTGCTCGTGATGTAATTTAGATAATTAGTGTTTTCATCCGGATAATAATCAACTTATCAATTAGATTCGATCAAACGGTGCTTTTATTACCAAGTGTTAATTACGTCAAATCCTCCATATATCAAAAGAGATAATATGCAATTTCTTCGGAAAAAAATATATATATATATTTCTATTTATTTTTTTTTTATTTTTTTATTTTTTTTTTTTTTGTGGAGAACCGTAATAAAAGAAGTATTCTGACGACCATTTGCAAAACAACATATTATAAAACAAAATCTTTGGGAACTTTGGAATGTGAGTTCACTAAAGTTGATTTGTTGGGAAAAGCTAAATAATTAGTTCATGATAGCCAAGAGTGAATCAAAACCTAATAAAATAGTAATGTTAAAAAACTTCTTCGCCTGTTACATGCACAGAGAACGTGACAATGAAAGACATAATAATCAGAACTATAAATTACAAAGGGATATAGAACGAAACGTTCAAAGAACCACAATTGTCAAAATATTTCAGAATGGCAGTGCAGGAAAATTGTCGATCACGATTATATGCTCGTCCTTAACGAGGGATGTTTTCCGAAGGTCGATAGCCGTGAAAGGAAGAGTATCCAGAGGATATTTATAAAGAAAGAATTCAGAGAACAATTTAGCAAACTATTCCAAAAGCAATGGCTTACAAAAGACTTCGTTAACTATGACATGCAAGACACTGACACCATCAAAACAGGAAATATTCCTAGAATAGAGACAGAAATTTGTTGAAAACTGTCTTGAAAACATTTATTATTATTATTATTATTATTATTATTATTATTATTATTATTATTATTATTATTATTATTATTATTATTATTATTATTATTATTGTAGGCTAAGCTACAACTCTAGTTGGAACAGCAGGATGTTATAATCCCAACGGCTCTAACAGTGAAAAATAGGTCAGTGAGGATAGGAAACAAGAAAATAGATAAACTAGAGAAGCAATGAACAATTAATAGGAAATATTTTGATAAAATGGAAAACATTGAATTAGATCTATCATATATAAACTAAACTTGAAAAAAAAGAAAGAGGAAAAGAAACAAGATAGTATAGCGTGCCCAAGTGTACCCTCAACCAAGAGAACTGTAACCCAAGACAATGGAATATTATGTACAGAGGCTCAATAAAAACAGGTGTAAAAATTTCCTCTTGTGATCATGTATGGAAACATAGCCTAGACGCATTGATGGACCATATTTTTTTTTCAGAAATATCAGGGACAAGCCAAATACTACAAAAAATATCACACTCATTGGTCCATAAGACAATGGAAACAATTCTAGAACCATGGGGATGGGTGACTATAGACACGTAGTATAGTAATCAGAAGGCACTGCGGCCAGTAAGAAAGTCTATAGTAAATCCTCCACAGTACCCCTAGAGCACAGTTGAACGTGAGCAAGAGTTGTGGATCTAAATAATTTGAAACCATGTAAGACAAATTGTTTTGAATATAATATAAAGTAAAATAGTCTCAGAACAAAGACAACTAAAGTAGTCTTCAAA